>NC_039358.1:184161468-184461468 GCF_003573695.1 Papaver somniferum
TAGACAGCTATATCAAAAACATCGTGAAGAGTTCGCCAAATGGTTACAAAAAGTGGTAAGAGTTTGCAGAAAATGTCACTCTTGCTATGTAACTTTTGCGTTGAGACGGAGGCTAATCCTTATAATGTATTTCAGGTTGACAGTGAGTGGGCAGACTCTAGGGAAAACTTCAATCAGGACTTAAGGTGGCTATCAATCCCACCGAATGCACAAGTAGAGACATACGAAGCATATCACATCAATGGATGCCTGTTTCGCACAAAATCTCATGATGGTTCTGTTAACCAGAATAATGGGGTTTACGTAGAGGCAACTGACACGCACATTAGACAAGCGGGGATTACCCTTATTCTGGCAGATTAATATGGTGTTTTACAAGAGATATGTGTACTGACATATCATTCACTGAAAGTGCCACTTTTCAGGTGTAAATGGGTTACCAAAGCAGGGGTCTCAAAAGACAAACTTGGCTACATTTTAGCTGAGCTTGATTAGTTGGGACTCCAGGATGAACCTTTCGTTGTAGCCTCCCAAGCTAAGCAGGTATTTTATGTGCCAGACCAGGAAAATAAAAGAAAGTCTATTATGTTAGGTGCACCTACCCAAATCTGGAAATATGCTAGTGATGAAGTCGACGAGGAATTCAGTACGACAGTTATTTGTCGGAATGAGTATAAATTTCCAAAGGTAGATAAACTTGACCTGGAAAGGACATCCAGGGATGATTACTATCGGGACGACATTAAGGGTAGAACTGCAAGGAAACCACCAGCACCAGCACCAATAGCAGTCCCTGCTTATCGAACGACTGCATCTGAGCAACCATTTCCAAGGACTAAGCGACAAGCCAGGTGATATAATGTAGTTGTTTGGATTTTTCTGTTAACTAGAGAATGAATGTGTGGATTGTTGGAAAAAAATTGATTCTTAAATCATGGTGGGGTTTTGTATGCAGATGGGTTTTAGCAATGTTGGATGAGTTTGGATTTGGCTATACTGATTATTGAATTAATATTCTGTCATGCTAGGATTAGTAGTAATAGTACTAGGCTTGCACATAGATTTTTTTTTGGAATTGGGCGTAAAATCTTTTAATTAATCTTACTCCAACAACATTTTATAAACTGGAGTAATATCCACCATCTTAAACAACATTTTATATACCCTATTGATTCATTAATTCAATCATTCGTACCCATCTCTACTTAACAATCATTGGAATTTTAGAATCATTCACCAAGAACATTGCTTGTTTGTACATTTACAAAAACAAGAAGACAATAACAAAAACAAGTCCAATACTACAAATATTCCTTTAACATTTATCAGCTCATTGAGCATTATATCAAGTTTTTTCAATTTCCGCATCATCACCACAAGTTCACACAACTATCAAACCCTCAAAAGATCAAAGCTTTAAACTACCATTACAACTACTATTACATATTCTCAAAATACCTTCACCAAAAGGCCATAACCCAAACCCCTTTCATTACAAACCATTACTACAAACTTGAAACAACGACTACCCCTTTCAACTTTACAATACAAACATAAGAAAATTCCCTGTATCTTACTACTTTCCCACAAAATCAAAATAAAAGGAAATCCAAAACCGTCCGCATCAACTTTCAAAATACAAAGAAACTTGTCATCTTTCGCACCAACATCAGGAAGAGTAGAAGGAAGGAAAATTACCAGAAAAGCTGTTTTGCAAAAAACTTGTTGATCGTTTTCAGGATTTATGCAATGCCTAAAAATCTAGCCTTTCCTGGTAACTCTGATGATCTTACCACCGTTCATCCTCATCAGTATCCAGACCCTCTTCACCATAGTCCTCGCTATCAGATGGTGCAGGAGAAGTCCCACTGGATGATGATTCATCATCACTATCCTCATCCCCTTCTTCCATTTCTTCCTCACTTGACTCATCATCAAGATCAGCGATTCGACAGCTCACCTTCACTGCAACAGGTTCACCCTCACTCATGGTGCGAGCAAAAATCTTGGGATTGGAAAGTTCATATTCAAATCGTCTTCTCGCCTTCTCATCATGATAAGAATTCATCCTTTGCTTGTCCTCCGCAGCATCCGAATCTAGGTCACTGGTATCCACTTCCTCCACTTCATACTCATACCCTTATGAGGCCTCGGAATCACTTTCTGTTGAACTTCCAAACTTTGGGGTCTTGGCCTGCTTCTCATCCTTTTCCTCATCCTTCCGTTCTTGCCATTCTAAGAACTTGGGTAGCCATGCATTATAGAGAGCCTCAAATCTCCTTTTCTTCCGCTCCTGAACAACCTCTTCTGCCTCTCTCTGACGAGTTTGCTCTTGAATCCGATGATCAATTTCAGACTATGCATCTTCTCTTAACTGCTGCAATTCCTCTATGCTCAAAGAAGGGAGAATTGACTTGGATTGTGCAAATTAAGGTGTTACTGGTGGTGCATTTGGAAGATTTCCGATGGAATTGGTTGAATTCTGGGAAGGATCAGCCATACTCTCAATTTAGTTTGCTAAACCTAAACCTTTCCTCTTCTGTTAAAGATCTCTCTGAAAATGGTAATCTCTCTGCTAATTAACCCCTCAATACCCCATTGTGCCAATTCAATTCCATTTATGGCGCTTAGTTAGCCGTCATGTCACTTTGTTAACTACGCCCATTCAAAGCCATCCATGTCCCCTTCACTCTAATAACCATCATTACCATATCAAGACCTATTTTCAACACCTAATTCCCATTAAGACTTTTACCCGCTTTGGAACTGCCATTAAGGGAGTATCTGGTGGGTCGCCAAACTTTGATGTTTATCTTTGGGGTCTAATTAACTTTTTATGTTTTATGCATACTAGGAGATGGCAGCACCAGTTGGGAGGCTTCATTGCAACCTGCTAAAAATGCTCTTCCTGCTAGAACAGTCCTTCATATAATAGCGTGTCCAAAAAAAGAAAATTTTGGCCATATTACGTTTTCAAAGTAATATTAACAATAATTAAAGCAAATACTAATTAACCACTAAACTCAAAATGGATATTAAGAGAAGTAATAAGGGAGAAGGGAGAATTTCTTATTCACTTAAGAAATTGGGATACAAAATACAATATCCTAAGGGAGCTATTTATACAAGTCTTAAGGCGTTAGCTTATATACACCACCTAGCATTACATGTCACACTACATGTAGGATGTTATGTAGCAATAACACCCCTAGCTTGCAAACCATGCAATTCAACACCCACTAGCTTTAGGTGTTAATCTCATCCAACAAAGTAGCTTACAATTGCTTAAGTAGCTTATACAAGTTGCTTATACAAGGTGCTTATGCAAGGTGCTTGGTGTAACTAATGGTTCTAAGTGGATAGCCACCATATCCCATGCATATTATAACATGCCACACTTTGATTTGGCGTGTTTATTAAAATGTTGAGTAGCTGAACCAGTTTAGTTTTTTCAAAACACCCTATAGACACGTCTAAAGATGGGCAACTTGGTGGATTGATACGTTACCTAACTTCTTTGAGGTCATGCGTTCGAATATTGCGTTCGAAAGCTTTTTATTAATTTTTTCAGAAGGATGGGCTTGTTCAGAAGGATGACAACATCTTCTTCTAGAAGTTTTAAGGTAATTGGGCTTCCACTTGCCACTTCAAGCCCGTCTCTGACGAAAATAGTTGAGGGAAGTTGCGGTGCGGTACTCGGTTTCGACTTCGGGTCACGGGTAGCCCGCTTAGAGAGTCCGCTTGCCAAATAGCTGCCAAGTGTTTGTTGCCGCCTCTTAACGACCAATAAGTTGGGGTGGCGTTCAATAGGTCTTTGCATGCACTTAGTAGGCATGTGCCTCCACGATATCTCAACTAATTGATCTCGATGATTGAAAAAGGATGGGTGAGATGTGTTAACTGTTGGTCTTCTCGTCCATAAGGCCTTTTTGGAAGAAATCAGTTTTAATTTCCAATTCTGTAACTCTGTAACTTCACATTCCATCTCCACAAAATCCCTTCAGTGTTCCAATTGTTGAAGCTATGTCTAAGCGAGGTTATAATGCATATCTAAATCTGAATGATAGCCCAGCCATGTCTACAAATCAGGAATCCATGGGTAGACCAAAGGAAAAGAAGGCTAAGATGAATATGCAAGAAAACCAGGTATTGATTTTTGATAATCATGGAAGAATTGTTGGGTTCAAGGTGTTGAAAGTGAATTTCATAGTTGTAATTGGCTTTATTAGTAACTGTGATGGTGTTATTGATTGGGATTCCCCCATTTCTCCAATTTGACAGGTAGTAGAGATAAGAAGTAGCAGCAGTGAGGAACCAAAGCCAAACATGCAAGTTGGTACTGGAGGTGTTGGAGAAGTCAAAGAGTATAGGGTTGTTATGCATGATAATGCAAGTGCTTATGTGTTGGATCCTCAACTTCCTCAACTCCAAGGGGCTGATGAAGGGTGGGTGGTGTATGCCGTTCATCCTGACAAAGGCTAGTTTGTGATTAATGAAGGTGTGGTTCTTGTAGGGGAGCAACAGGCGGTTTGTGGTGGTGCTAGACAGGGGTTCTATTCTGCACCAGTTCCAGTTGCATGCAAAGCTAAGATTCGGGAGAATGACACTCATGGCCTCCCCAATGATGTGGTAGTCTTCCCCAATATCTTCATGCTGGCACTCGTGATGCGACAGTTGGCAGAGGATGCTTATGATATTGCAATCTTCGGACCAGGGGAGATAACTGATTATAATGAGATTCCTAAGGATTTAGTAGTGCCTATGCCTCCTCCTAGGGGAAACTATTCTGTGCCAAGGAGGAGGGATGCACCAGAAAGGAGTGGAGCTAAGAAAAAGGTTGTTGGAAGTGGTGTGTGGACCTCTGGGGTTGCACCAGGAGCTTGACCAGTATTCAACCATCCCCTTCCAGATGGTAAAGTAAGTATTCCTGTAAATATTTTTTGGGTGAATATTGCTGTAGATGGTGGATTTTCGACAAAGGGTAGAATTGTAAAACTATACTCCAGATTCGGTAACCGGATGAGTATTGAGGCTCATGTTTCTCATCAAATCATGAAAGCTCATGCCATAAAATCTCTGACTGAGAAGGCCGTCTCTCAGAGTACATGTATATGTGTAGTCTCCCAGCTGAAGCCACGGCACATCTCATGAATACTGAGCAATTTCAGTAATTACTCCGGATCCGGAAATCGGATGAGTATCGAGACTCATGTCTCTATGCATGAAAGCTCATGCCACCTCTGATGGATAAAGTCTCTCACGGAAGATGAAGATGTGTAGTCTCTCAGCTGAGGCCATGACACATCTCATATTGTATAGAATCGAAAGATTGGGCGGCTCCTAAACAGCATGTCTGCTAGTATAGAGCGACAACGTCTTCGGGATGTAACCAGGTTTTCCCAGACTATGCAGGAGGAATATGACACTCCAGCAAGTTCATATTGCTCAACCCTCAGATAATTAATGCTCCTAGACAGGATGCCCTTCTAGTATAGAGACAACAATGAATTATCTTAAATCGTCTGAATATCCAGCAATATTCTACGAGCCACCGCCTGAATATCCAGCAATATTCTACGAGTTGCCAATTAATCGCCTGAATATCCAGCAATATTCTACGATTCCTCGTTATATTTCGTTACTTCAATCTGTGGTTCTTCCCAGCAGAATTCCACAGGTTAGTAATAAATATTCAACGAAACAGGCATCTGAGCATCGAATAAGCCCAGACAAAAATGGTGCAAGTTTAATTAGCAGATAATGCACAGACCAGCATTTTGAATGCACGAACGAGCATTTCAAAAATACGAACGAACGAGGAACCTATGCAAAATAGGAAGGAAAAATAATAATAATAAAATATTAAGCAAAAGCGCCAGGGGACTAGGCTCACTAGCCGGCCAGTCATGCTGTGACTAGTCCCGCGCCCAATTTTATATTTTATCATATTTTTACTATCTTCACGATCTCATGAAAATCCTCTTGTTCGAGCAAATTTCCTTTGTTTCAAAGAAATTATCTAAATCACATGATTCTATCAAAAATAAAAAAATTAGGGAAAGGTGTCGCGGGACCGGGCACCAACCGGCCATGTCTTGGCCGTGGCCGGTCCCACACCTCACGTCCCATTATTTTATTATTCCATCTCAAATTATGAAAATTCCTTGATTTTATGAATTTTCCCTAAAATCATGAAAATTACCTAATTTCATGTATTTTTATCTAAATCACATGATTTTATCAAAAATAATAAAATTAGGGAAAGGTGTCGCGGGACCGCCGGCCGTCCGGTCATGCCTTGGTCGTGGCCGGTCCCACACCTCACGTCCCATTATTTTATTATTCCTTCTCAAATTATGAAAATTCCTTGATTTTATGAATTTTCCCTAAAATTACCTAATTTCATGCATTTTCTCTAAAATCATGGAAAATATTAAAACATTAGGAAAACTTGTGGGATCGGGCTCTACCCGGCCGGACATGCCCTAGCCGGTCCCACATGCCCATTATTTTATTATTATTTGGTGTTCTGTTACCTGATTTCATGTAAACTCCCTGATTTCAACAAAATATCTTGGTTTTCAACAAATCCCTTTGATTTTATGAAAATTATCTAAAATCATCAAAATTGCATAAAGTTGGGAAGAGTGTCTTGGGACCCGCGCCCATTGGCCGGTCATGCCACGGCCATTGCCGGTCCCACACTCCCATTCCCTATTTTATATTTTAATTTATGTCTCTCATCTCATGGAAGTTCCCTAATTTCGCCAAACTCTCCAATTTCATGGAATTTCCCTTAAATCAGGGAAAAATACATAAAATCACATAAGACTGGGAAAAGCACGTGGGACCGCGTGTCAGCCGGCCGGCCATGCCCTAGCCGTGGCCGGTCCCACACCTTGTGATTCCTTGTTTATTTATTATTTTCATTATCTCATGTATTTTTCTCAGTTTCAGCAAAACCATGGATTTTTCATATTTTCTCCAAATGTTGCTCAAACGTGCACCAGAAAATATCAAAATTCTCAGGACTGAAGCATGGACATCATGGTGACACGGGCGCATCCCCTTGACCGACCAAGGGTGACCCTGAGGCTTGCAAACAGCTGGTCCCGCATGTTTTAATGATTTTAACCTAATTTGCTCAGTTGCTCATATTAGGTTCGAACTCTTTCCAAGCAATTGGAAGTTCACTCAAACGACCATCTACTGGTCCCATGATGGGATTTTTCAATGATGTTGTAGTAAGATGATTCGTTCACTCAGATTTGTTGAGAATTTGTTTTAAGACTTAATAAAGAAAATAAGGAAAAATATATATACACAATTTGTCACAAGATGAAGAGACGTTGAGACGCGGGATTCCACTACTTTTCATAGTGTTATGGTTCAGTCATTAAATCTAGACAATATAGCTCAAACAAAAGAAGTTGTGACTCTAGTTCTTTGCCAAAAATAGATTTCGTAAAATATTATTTGTAAGTTAAAAGCATGACGCATCTAAATTATTTAGAACTAAGCATGCGGCATCTAAAAAAATAACAAATAATTAACAGAAATCATAAAGCAATTAAATCTATGAAAAAGTCAATAAAAGAATTAATTCATTTACCACAATCATGAAAAGTTGCTTCCTCCGTTGTCCCAGTGATAGGGTTTAGCTCATCATGTTGTTAGAAACACGCTCGAAATTCATTATTATTGCTCAAAAATGGTTTACAAATGATGAAAAAGGAGAAATATAATGAAAACCGGGTTTGTAACAGTTATATGTGTTACAAACCAGAACGACCCACAGTATGTGTCACTGATACTGTAGAAAATAAGTCTGCCTATGATGTACGACCCTCGGCTGTGAGTCGTTATCACTGTAGAAAAACGACTGTCTTTACTGGTCCGTTCTTCGTGTTCTTCGGTATTTTTCTGCTGCTGCTGCAGATTTCTCTGTAGCTTGATTTTTCGACTCTGTGGTGCTCTATTATATCCCCTAACTCTCCATTTCTTCTCCCGTGACACCAACAACCTATTTATACATCACCAATACCCTCAACCACTCGATTAAATACAATATATCTCGTCTTTACTCCCTCTGCCAAATCACAGAGATTTCTTTCTCTCTTTAACTTTTCCACGCATCTCTGGGTTGTCAAAATCTCTCTAAATTATTAGAATTAAATCCAGGGAATATTACTTCCTTAAACTGCACAAAATAACTTCAACAGAGTGAAGTCGAGAATATTTCTTCCCTGTTTTAGCTTATCACGTCTCTGTAGTATTCAACCATCCTCCAAATACGTGAAAACCCATTGCTAAAAGATTCACTCACACTGACTACACAAGCCAGACCGAGAAAATCCCATGAAATCCCGTGAATGTCTCAACCAACTATCCGTTTCCTGTTCTCTTTCATTCCACGTAAATTGGCCCAAGTTTTTCAATTCTAACAGCATTACCATTCCTTTTTAGTCAAAATAGGATATTCTGTGCTAATTCCAGCTATTTAATCTCCTTCAAACTCGTCAAAATCTTCTCTGCAAAACTTCGGGTTTTCAAATAAATTTTCCCGCCAAAACTGTTCTTCACGAGGAAGAAAAAGGTTGCCCCTTAATCAGCGATGGGGTGCGATTAGCAGGTGGGTACCCCTTAGTAATTTGGATACCCCTTATCCAGAATTGGGAGTCCGAATAACACGTGTCCTCCGGGTGCCAAAATCAACTTTTCGAGCCGAATTTTCAAAAAATGTTTATTTCCCGAAAATGTCTACAAACACATAAAACACCAAAATTAGTACAAAATCGAGTGCCAACAATATATAATATTGAGATCAAATTAGACACAAAAATGTGTCTATCATCCCACGACCACCAAGAGCCGGTCCCATGACCTCTTTGTCGGTCCCTCATATTTTCTACATCAGGTTTTATAATTTGTCGCTCACACGAGCATTATTTCAGTAAATGATTAAATCAACATTTAATCATTCTTTCATCAACTGGTCCTCAAGAGACTTTGGTATTTTTGCTCATTCGAGCATTTGTGCGTTATATGGTGAACCCGTCATCCCATGTAGTCGGTCCTATGTGATTTGCATTAAATCATCATCTCGGTAAAATTAGGGTTTTGAATCCAGAACTCTGCAGAAACGTGATTCTGAGCAGATTCGAACACTCTGATAATTTTATGTTGATTCCATGATTAACATTCGTATTTATTTTGCTCGACTCAGCAGTCAATAACTTAAATTAATATTTTATTTGGTCCAGCTACCAACAATTCATCAAAAGAACAATATTTGTTCAAACTAGCAATATTTGCTCAATTAGCAATATTCCCTCGAATCGGCAATATTTGCTCAAACCAAAGAATATTGGTTCAACTATCAATATTCAACAATTTAGCAACACAGTTTTGCTCGTCTTAGGTTATAATGATACCGTCTCAGCAGACATACATTTAATTCATGAGATTCAAAATATTTTCTAATCATGTTCAACTCAGCAATACATGGACTCATCGTCCCACAAAGTCAGCAACTGACTCCATGAGATTTCAATCGTGTCACATGGGGGGATATTAACTAGGGTTTTGGTCTGGCGGTCTACAACACGTGTGTTCAACCACGATGAGAATGTAAGCAAGTCGTGCAATCAGTTGGAAGAGTCAGCAAAGTAGTGGGTGGAAAGTTAACCAAGTCCTCCGCACGATGAGTAATTAGTTTAACATGATTTCTCACTTCCCCACTCTCTGATTCCAGCAACTGTCACACTTCATGGGATCATGGTGTTTTCAACTCCAGCATTATAAAATGTCCCTGAATCCTGATTGATAAGACAGAAGTTTTCGAACACTCGAACAACATTCGCCAAGACGAGCAATTTCTCATCAAAGTTCATACATACAATCTTTCGTGTACACAAACTCACAGAAATTACTCTCAATTGAGAAAAATTCAATCATTCAGAGTATTTTCACGCTGAATTTACAACACACCTACAATCTCAGATCACCATTGATCTCACGTATTTCTCAGCTTCCCTCCTACAGATCAACCCATCCTCTCTTGTGACCGAATTGACTCTGGAACGACCATTGTTCTTGGTTTAGGCCGGGGTCTTACAGATTGATCTCTCGAACTTAAGTCACTCCCTTATTGCAGTGCATCTGTGTGAGGTTCAACATTTCGTTCGGTTCAAGGAGTCTCCACACGGTCGACTCTTCAATTCCGTAAAAACCAGCAAATCGTTTTTCCCCACTCATAGATTGGCGACCACAGTAGGAGATTAATCTCTCGGTTGCAATCTCACGATTTCACAAGATGGATGGTCTTAGATCTGGGTTAGTTACAGGTTCCAACACAAACGACGCTAGTACTAGCAACAACAACAATGACAATCAGAATATCCCGGAAACGATTCCGGCCTCCAACACTGACGGTGGTGACATTACTCCTCCTCACGCTGAAGGTCGTCCCCTGTTCGGTCGACACCCTGAAGAAGTCAGAGGAAATCCACCACCTACCATTGCCTGATCTTATCAAAGTGCAGGAGACTCTCGCAAAGAATCAGACGGACATGGCTGATACACAGAAGGAGCTGTGTGATTATCTCAAAACTCTTACTGATAAGATGACAGAGACGACTCAAGAAAAGGGAAAAGGGAAAAGAGAAGGAGAAATCCTCAGATGTTGTTGATCCTGAAGTAATCCCAATCCATACAGTGGATGATGATGAAACTGGCAAAGCTGCAGATTCATCAGCAAATGAACCATCAAATTTCATTACTCGGGAAGACGTGGAGCGCCTTTTGGAGAATCGTGGAAAAAACAATACATCACATGTCCATCGTCACCAACCTCCTTATCCTTCCGCGACGCAGAGGATTCCCCTTCCAAAAGGTTACATTTCTCCAACTTTCACTCTGTATGACGGAACTGGCAATGCTCGAGAACATGTCTCTCTTTTTCTCGAAGCCTTGGGAGAGCATGAACATAACCATGTTGTTCGTCTCAAAGAGTTTTAAAAATCCTTGAAAGGCAGAGCATACACCTGGTACAACAACATCGCACCGGGGACTATCAACAATTGGGGAGAAATGATCAACGCCTTCTACAGGAAGTACTTTTTCGTGTCAGAGCAAGTCACTCTCTCTAATCTTGGAAGAATGTTCCAGAGGGTCAGTGATAATCCCAATGATTACGTAAAAAGATTCAGAGTCCAGGCCCTGGACTGTCATGACCCAAATGTCCCAGAGCAGCAGCTGGTAGATTTGTGTATCAACGGCATGCTCCCAGTCTACAGAACTCTACTGGAGAATCTTCGATTCCAGACTTTCTCAGAACTTCACGAAGCCGCGAAGAGATCAGCAACCACTGCACCTGCTCTGTTAGAAAGAGCAAAGTCCACAAATACTGAGGAATCACGTGACACTCGAGGAAGCAGACGCCTGATCAACAAGCAGTACAACCTGCAGTCCTCTACAAACGCTGTTGCAGAAGGGACCAAGCGCAAGGCTGAATCCCCGAACAAGCATCCTGCAACTCCTCCAAAGACGCAAAAGAAGGACAAACCAGAGACATAGGCTCCTGGCCAACGCACAGATGCTCCTGATGATGCACCTGATTTTACTTTCCCCATTGGAGAAGTGCTCGAACTATTAGACGCCTGGATCCAAGATGGTGCAATCAAATTGCCATACGTCAGGAGAGACCCAACTGAGGAAGACATGGAAAATCCTCGTTATTGCCGATTCCACAGGTTCTTCAATCACCCCACAAGTAGCTGCAAAGTTTTGAAACGCATATTCAGAAAAAAGGTTGAGTCAGGAGAACTTAACCTTGGATCCGAAGGAGTACACAAAGATCCTCTTCCTGTCAGGACTTTCTCTATTTCTGAAGCACCAGTCAAGGAAGCAGTTCAGTCATTCATAGAGCATGTTTGCGAATTGCTCTATCTATCAAAATCACAAAGAGGAGACATGTTCACATCTTTGAACCACATAGTGTCTGGGAAACGCCTACTGATTCCAGAAGTACCTCCTGAACCATCAGAAACCGACAAAGAAATGTATGACTGGGGACTTCTCACCACCGTGCATATTAAAGGAAATGAATTCAAAAGAGCATTTGTTGATGTCGGAACCACCGTCAACATCATCCCTTTGAAAAATCTCAGAGCTGCTGGCATTACTCGACAAGAGGCTACTCATGCTCCCACACCTATCAGAGACCACGAAGGAATCTCCAGAGATGCATACGGCTTCATCATTCTCAAAGTCACGGAGAATTTGGTCTGCACTGAGACCAAGTTTTACATAATTCGAGAAGATCCTGGATATGACATGATCCTTGGAAGAACTTGGATTCATGCTGGAAGGGTAACTTCAAAGCTTTCAACACACTCTGTCGCCGACAAAGACTCCAAGTCAGAAGAAGAAGTAGAGGACGCCCCACCGTTTGAGCATCTGGAGGAAGTAAAAACCTTGATGAGACTTACGCAAGAACCTGGGGAAAATCCACATACCTTTGTCAAGAGGTTTCGAGCTCAGGCAAGTCTTATTCCTTTTCATGCTCTAATATTACCAATGTTCAAATACGATACTTTGATTCAAGGACTTCTCCCTACAAATAATTTAGCAATTACCAAAAGTTATGAATGGATAACTTCACCTCACCAATATTATACCCAATGGTTGGGTTCAGAGCTTCTCCAAGTCGGTCATTCTATCAAGAGGTTTATTGTTGAGGACCTGGCTAAGCACGACAGACAGTATGCTGGGTACTTTCCTCTACATGAATGTCCATACGTTCCACAACCATGGAATCAGCAAAATATATTCAAGGCGCGAACTACTAAACCAAACAAATTCAAGGAAGGGGATTTGGTTTTCAAGGCGGCTAAACGAGATCTCCACTCTGCAAGGAGCTCCAATTGGGAAGGACCATTTATGGTTGCTAAGTCCATAACTGGAGGATACTACAAATTGATCAACACATATGGTAGAACCCTGCCAGTAATTCAAGAGAATTTTCTTAAGGCGTTTATATGAAATTATTAGGAATTTGAGGTACTGGGCGTTTGAGCACTCATGACGTCTGGATTTGGCATTTAGGATTTTCTTTCATTGTATTTTCATCCCTCCAAAACGTTTCCAATACTTGCAATCAGTATTTGAATTCAAAAATTTATTCAGAAATTCAATTCACTTTACTTAAAGAAAATCTCTATCAAATCCAAAATCAAAGAAAATTCTCAGTCACAGACTCGACACCTATCAAAGAATCAAAACCCAAATAAAATCTCACATCTCTCACAGAGTTCAATGTTCTTGATATTATGGAAAGGAAACTAAAGAAAGCCATCAAATAAAGATTTCTGCTCTTCTGCCTCCTCCAAGACTTTCAAGGCTGCCTTTTCCGCCTCCAGGTTCCTGGTTAGTTCGGCAACTTCATTCATCTTCTTCAACACGTCATCACTGGTAGGGAAGGGAACATCACCCTTTACTGCTTTCCTGATAGCTTCAAGTCTTTGACGGAGCCACTTCAGATTGAAGCCAAGATCTTCAGCATTCTTCAAGTTGTACTCCCAGTCAAAGAGTACGTCTTGGGTAGCAGCATTTCTGGCTATAATCTGGATATCATTTATAACACACAAGATGACTTCTACTTGTCTCGTCAAGAAATAACTGCGTCCTGGATCCTGAGTAACAACAATGTGTCTATACATTTCCCACAGTTCCTTGTACATAGCAGCATATCCGATGGGAACGCTAAATCCTCCAACAAGTTGGTGATATGGGAGTAACTCACCAAATTGAGGATCAAAGGAAATCCCTGCAGTAGGATCCTCGTGCACTATCATCTGGTTCTCAGCTACTGGAGCAGCATCGATAATCATAGAGACGATTTCAGAGGAAGTAGCTTCTGCTATTTCGGGTTCGGGTTCCACCGTCTGAGGCACAATTGGAGTTTCTTCTACCTCCACGGGATCAACGACCAGCACTTCATCATCTTGAGTCACAAATATGGAAGTATTGTCATCAACAACTCCTAGATTTCCCAAACCATCATTACTGGATTCATGATTCCCAACTTCGTTGTTAGGCACCTAATGCGAAGATTACATGGGATTAGAATGATTCAAGGGGATAAATACAATACAATCATAAAATTTAGAGAGTAAGTGAAATAACATCATCTAAGTTCCTTATCATACATCTAAGATGTGTACAAGTAGCATCAAAGTCATGAAACACATTTTCATAGAAACTAAGCTGAAGAAATTTTACACTGCCCTGTGTTCAATGACAAGATGGGAACAATTGGTGTGGAGTCTAGAGTTGGGTTATATACCATTCTCTTCGTATGGAGGTCCTCTACAACATGTAAAAATTTCATGGCAATTGGGCGAACGATCTAGGAGGTGTGATCAAAATATCGGGCAACATACAATCTGAAAAAGTTCTGAAAGTCTCCTGGAAGTTTACTATTTCGTCTTTTTCAGGCCCTAAACGTGCTCAAAACTTAAAAAGCTTCACATTTAAGCTTGGAAATTTTCCGGGCATGAATATGCATATGCAGATCATGAAAATCGGACTCCAGATGAAGATTTTACGGCGTTTTTAGTAAAAAACTGGGTTCTGAATTTTCTGACGACGAAGTTCGACCAAGTTTTTCGTATATACACATGGATTCTCATTCATTCATTCACAAATCTGCACTTTCATACTTCTATGAAGAGGATGCAGGGTATATTCTCACTTTGGGGATCTCCGAAGTACTCAAGGAATTATGATTGTCCGTATTAACGACAAGGGGCTCATTACTTCTATTTGGCTCCGAATCTTTGGAAGTGCCTTCGTCTATATTCTCAGAGGAAGATCGAACATCAACACTTTCCACCTCCATGACGAAATCCTCCTAGAAATATTATCAAGTAGTTAGCATTTTCACATGAAACATTTATGTCTGATGGTAAAGGAAATTACTCACGGCGACTTCTTCTTCAACGTTCAAATCAGAAGTCGTCTGCCCAGTAGCAGAGAATCGAAGACCGTTAATACTAGACTGAGCAAATTCCTGTGACCAAATAACAAATATTGGTTTTGAGATCCTGATAATACGGATGGAAGAAGTCACAGCGGAAAAATATCAACAACTCACCAAAAAGGCGATTGGGGACTTTATGGTGTTGGGCAACAACTTGCAATTCTTTCTCCTGCCTTCTCCACCGTGGGCAATTGCCTCCGCCTATGAGAAATTCACTTCAATTCGAGGTCTCCCAGCATGACCCTCCTGCAAAAGAAATTGATGTGATAATTAAAGACGATTATACGAGTTGTATGAGGAATATGCAAAAGAATACATACTGGTGAACCTCCTGGAGATGTCTTTCGCTTGTCACCACCAGAAATATTCCTTAGTCTAGGACGAGAGGCACTCATTTCAGAAGAAGGAGGATCTTTCACTAAAGGTTGGACGGACGTCACATAATCATTAAGACGCTCAAGCTGCTGATCCCAGAACTCCACGTAGCCTGGAGTCATATACGTAGTTCGATCAGCACAAGGGAACCAATAAGAGCTCCCTTCATCATGTGTGTGATCTAAGAAAGTCTTAAGTTGTTCCACTGATGGTCTTCTCCTTCTGAAGGTTGGAACACATTGGTCCATACCCATCTGACGGGCGGCTCTGTCAATGTTATACTCCTCCACCGAAAAATCTCCATATGTTGTTGATATTAGATGACCGGGAGTGCAACTCAGCATGAAAGATCTTTCTCCATCGCTCAAATCAGCACCAGATTTCAAATACTTACTTTCTCCAGCATTGAAAGTCGTCAATTGAGAAACGTGAGGAGGAACCACCACCCAAGGACAGAAGTTGAACTCAGACTCGTCATCTAATACGTCAATGAAGCGTGTCTTGGACTGAATTTGCTTTGTAGACCAGCGCATAATCCTAACGTTTTCTTTCTCATTGAAGATACGTCGAGCATCAGCAGAGTTCAGACTTTGTAAGACACTACGGGGAATGGGTGCATAGTTTCCAAAACGCTCCCACATCAGAGCTTGGAGAAACATCGTGTTGGCGTAGCATCCAGTCTTCATGAAGCCGTTCGAAACACTGGAGTCTACGACGAAAGAGTCCAGGTTAGAATATAAAGAGCCCAAGAATAAGCTACCTAGCGGAAGTTGTTCACCTTGATCCAGCTTAATAGCGAAAGGAATTACAAACGACTTCAACAAGGTACCATCATTTTCAAACACATCCCTAGACAGCCATAAGCACAAGAAAGCAACAATAGACAACATACCGTCGGGTTCATCAAGAGGGACTTCTTGTGGCCACCAATGTGTCAACCAATGAGCGTAACAACCTTTACCAAAAACCTTGTTGATTCTCTCCATCTCAGCTGTTAAAGTTTTGGAAACTGCATTCTCTTCCGCTGTCCAAAGTTCTTCAGGAAAGTTACCTGTAATTGGAAGATGCAATAAAGCAACTACATCTTCCAAGGTAATAGTGAACTCTCCCCAGCTGCATATAAACGAGTGAGTTGGGATGCACCAGCGAGCAAGAAGAGCTACAATACCTCATGCGTCATGAAAGATATGAAAATCTCCAGATGTTTGAACGACCCTGGTAATTTGTGCCCTATCCAGCATAGCTCTAACACGAGGAAATCCTAGCATGTGTCTAGACCATCACGAGAACTTCTCTAAGGGGCGTCGAGAAAGCTTGAATTCAATCATTGAAGCCTGGAATAATCCTCGTTCAAGACAGAACCGAATAGCAGCACGAGGAGTCACCAATTTATTTTGAGTGACCGTCCTGGGATTGATCAGAAGGCGATATACCGGGGACTTGAGACGATTTTCAGGCTCCGGAACTTCAAAGAATGTGTCATCTATGTTTGAGACATTCTTGACTCCAGGTGTTTCGTCTTCCTCACCAACGGAAGTCTCATCCGTGCATGTTTCCTCTATGGAGATATCATCATCTTCACACCTTTCATCTCTGGAAGCATCATTGGCTGGAGAATCAGACATCCTCGCAAAGCTGCTGTGAAATCCACACAATGTTTCAGTCATCCGCGAATTCAATAAGATGATGGAATCATGCAAATTAAAACGCCGGTGTCTACAAATGGTAAATCTTGAACTCTTACCTCTTTCAATTTCACTAACAATAGTGATTGCAATACAAGAGTTAACACACGAAATTAGTTCGTTCCTTGAAACCTGCAGTAACGAATAAAACTTTATTAATCTTCAAAATTGATTTTCTCATAAAATCATATACATAATTTTCATAACGTGAACATTCACACACTGAACTATGAAATTTACAATAAGACGAGACTTCATCATAAATAAGTTGTCTAGTTTGAAGGTTACTCAAAACCCATGTCTAGATTTTACAAATCAATAATTAATGCAATTTGTTCATATAAATTTTCAGAATTTATCTAATAATAACAAATCCATGTGAATAAAATATGTCATCATGTTTCACATAAAATATGTCACGGCTACATATATATTAAAAAATCTATTTTCGTTCGTATTAGCGTTTTATTAAAAAACGAAGGTTTATGCTAGCTTTGTGAAAGCTCACACCTATTGTGATAAAATACTAATTCTCATGAAAGCTCATAAATAAAGTTTTATCACTGGACATAAATTTACATACATAAAAATATATATGTCTATTTTCCTCGAATGAGCATTATCCTTTAAAATGGAGTTTATTTCGGTTTTGTGAAAGCTCACATCTATTAAGGTAAAATCTTGGTTCACATGAAATCTCATACACTAAGTTTTATCACTGGACCTAAGTCCACATATATAAAAAATCTCTCATAAATCAGGGATTTTTATTAGTTTTCAAAACTAACGATCGAACGAACATACGTTTGATAAAACAAGGGTTTTTCTACAAAACTCACATCAACATATACACATGTATAGAATTTTGACATGGTGAAAGCATGAAAAACTCATGAAATCAGCAAACTCTGAAAAAAAATCGACTCACCTGACGGCCCGGCCGGAAACTGGCGGACGTGATCGGACGGCGGCGGCAACTCGCGGAAAATTCTGTTCTCTGTGCGACGTGAAGAGGGAGGAGTGATGATGGTGGTCGGTCGTGAAGAATAAAAAAAAAAGGATTAATTCCCTTTTATACCTAATTTTATTTCCAAAACCTAATTCCATAAGGATTTCCTTTTGGGCCCGGCCCATGAATCCTAAACCAACCAAGGTTCCACCATCGAATCAGCGGTTCTACATCAATTTATGTTCACTGGATGATGTTCTATTATGCCACATAGGTTTCCGCTCAAACCATGGTTTGCTCATTCAGTCGAAATCCGGTAATATCTTATCTTATGACAAGTTCAATTACTTATTTTGTCTGTACCTGGAAAATCACCATTCAATGCTGACTGAGGAACATGACTGTTCCTCACTAAGCAGGGGACTTAATGTAGATGGTGGATTTTCGACAAAGGGTAGAATTGTAAAACTATACTCCAGATTCGGCAACCGGATGAGTATTGAGGCTCATGTCTCTCATCAAAGCATGAAAGCTCATGCCATAAAATCTCTGACTGAGAAGGCCGTCTCTCAGAGTACATGTAGATGTGTAGTCTCTCAGCTGAGGCCACGACACATCTCATGAATACTGAGCAATTTCAGTAATTACTCCGGATCAGGCAATCAGATGAGTATCGAGACTCATGTCTCTATGAATGAAAGCTCATGCCACCTCTGATGGAGAAAGTCTCTCAAGGAAGATGAAGATGTGTAGTCTCTCAGCTGAGGCCACGACACATCTCATACTGTATAGAATCGAAAGATTGGGCAGCTCCTAAACAGCATGTCTGCTAGTATAGAGCGACAATGTCTTCGGAATGTAACCAGGTTTTCCCTGACTATGAAAGAGGAATATGACACTCCAACAAGTTCATATTGCTCAACCCTCAGATAATTAATGCTCCTAAACAGGAATCCCTTCTAGTATAGAGCCAACAATTAATTATCTTAAATCATCTGAATATCCAGCAATATTCTACGAGCCATCGCCTGAATATCCATCAATATTCTACGAGTCGTCAATTAATCGCCTGAATATCCAGCAATATTCTATGATTCCTCGTTATATTTCGTTACTTCAATTTGTGGTTCTTCCCAGCAGAATTCCACAGGTTAGTAATAAATATTCAACGGAACAGGCATCTGAGCATCGAATAAGCCCTGACAAAAATGGTGCAAGTGTAATTAGCAGATAATGCACATACCAGCATTTTGAATGCACAAACGAGCATTTCAAAAATACGAACGAACGAGGAACCTATACAAAATAGGAAGGGAAAATAATAATAATTAAATATTAAGCAAAAGCGCCAGGGGACTAGGCTCACCATCCGGCCAGTCATGCTGTGACTAGTCAGCGCCCAATTTTTTATTTTATCATATTTTTACTATCTTCACGATCTCATGAAAATCCTCTTGTTCGAGCAAATTTCCTTTATTTCAAAGAAATTATCTAAATCACATGATTTTATCAAAAATAAAAAAATTAGGGAAAGGTGTCGCGAGACCGAGCACCAGCCGACCATGTCTTGGCCGTGGCCGGTCCCACACCTCACATCCCATTATTTTATTATTCCTTCTCAAATTATGAAAATTCTTTGATTTTATGAATTTTCCCTAAAATCATGAAAATTACCTAATTTCATGTATTTTTTTATCTAAATCACATGATTTTATCAAAAATAATAAAATTAGGGAAAGGTGTCGCGGGACCGCCGGCCGGTCATGCCTTGGCCGTGGCCGGTCCCACACCTCACGTCCCATTATTTTATTATTCCTTCTCAAATTATGAAAATTCCTTGATTTTATGAATTTTCCCTAAAATTACCTAATTTCATGTATTTTCTCTAAAATCATGGAAAATATTAAAAACCATGGATTTTTCATATTTTCTCCAAATGTTGCTCAAACGTGCACCAGAAAATATCAAAATTCTCAGGACTGAAGCATGGACATCATGGTGACACGGGCGCATCCCCTTGACCGAGCAAGGGTGACCCTGAGGCTTGCAAACAGCTGGTCCCACATGTTTTAATGATTTATCCTAATTTGCTCAGTTGCTCATATTAGGTTCGAACTCTTTCCAAGCAATTGGAAGTTCACTCAAACGACCATCTACTGGTCCCACGACCACCAAGAGCCGGTCTCACGACCTCTTAGTCAGTCCCTCATATTTTCTACATCAGGTTTTATGATTTGTCTCTCACACGAGCATTATTTCAGTAAATGATTAAATCAACATTTAATCATTCTTTCATCAACCGGTCCTCATGAGACTTTGGTATTTTTGCTCATTCGAGCATTTGGGCGTTATATGGTGAACTCGTCATCCCATGTAGCCGTTCCTATGTGATTTGCAGTAAATCATCATCTCGGTAAAATTAGGGTTTTGAATCCAGAACTCTGCAGAAACGTGATTCTGAGTAGATTCGAACACTATGATAATTTTATGTTGATTCCATGATTAACATTCGTATTTATTTTGCTCGACTCAGAAGTCAGTAACTTAAATTAATATTTTATTTGGTCCAGCTACCAACAATTCATCAAAAGAACAATATTTGTTCAAACTAGCAATATTTTCTCAATTATCCTGGGATTGAGGATACATATGCAGATATTGAAAATACGACTCCAGATGAATATTTTACGGAGTTTTTGGTAAAAAACTGGGTTCTGAATTTCTGACGACGAAGTTCGACCAAGTTTTTTCATATATACACATAGATTCTCATTCATTCATTCACAAATCAGCACTTTCATACTTCTATGAAGAGGGTACAGGATATATACTTACTTTGGAGGTCTCCGAAGTACTCGAGGAATTATGATCGTCCGTATTAACGACAAGGGGTTCATTACTTCTATTTGGCTCCGAATCTTTGGAAGCTCCTTCATCTATATTCTCAGAGGAAGGTTGAACATCAGCACTTTCCGCCTCCATGATGACATCCTCCTGGACATATTATCAAGTAATTAGCATCTTCACATGAAACTTTTATGTCCGATGGTAAAGGAAATTACTCACAACGACTTCTTCTTTAACGCTCAAATCAGAAGTCGTCTGCCCAGCAGCAGAGAATCGAAGACCGTCAATACTAGACGGAGCAAAGTCATGTAACCAAATAACAAATATTGGTTTTGATATCCTGATAATATGGATGGAAGAAGTCAGAGCGAAAAAATGTCATCAACTCACCAAAAAGGCGACTGGGGACTTTATGGTGTTGGGCAACAACTTGCAATTCTTGCTCCTTCCTTCTCCACCGTGGGCAATTTCCTCCGTATCTGAGAAATTCACTTCCATTCGAGGTCTCACAGCACGACCCTCCTGCAAAATAAATTGATGTAGTAATTAAAGACGATTATACGAGTTGTACGAGGAATATGCAAAAGAATACATACCGGTGAACCTCCTGGAGATGTCTTTCGTTTGTCACCACCAGAAATATCCCTTAGTCTGGGACGAGAGGCACTCATCTCAGAAGAAGGGGGATCCTTCAATAAAGGTTGGGAGTCCATCACATAATCATTAAGACGCTCAAGCTGCTGATCCCGGAATTCCATGTAACCTGGAGTCACGTACGTGGTTCGATCAATACAAGGGAACCAATAGGAGCACCCTTCATCATGTGTGTGATCTAAACAAGTCTTAAGTTGTTCCACTGATGGTCTTCTCCTTCTGAAGGTTGGAACACATTGGTCCATACCCATCTGACAGGCGGCTCTGTCAATATTATTCTCCTCCACCGAAAAATGTCCATACGCTGCTGATATTATGTGGCCGGGAGTACAACTCAACATGAAAGATCTTTCGCCATCACTCACATCAGCACCGGATTTCAAATACTTACTTTCTCCAGCATTGAAATTCTTCAATTGAGAAACGTGAGGAGGAACCACCACCCAAGGACGGAAGTTGAACTCAGACTCGTCATCTAATACGTCAATGAAGCGTGTCTTGGACTGAATTTGCTTCGTAGACCAGCGCATAATCCTAGCGTTGTCTTTCTCATGGAAGATACGTCGAGCATCAGCAGAGTTCAGACTTTGTAAGACACTACGGGGAATGGGTGCATAGTTTCCAAAACGCTCCCACATCAGAGCTTGGAGAAACATCGTGTTGGCATAGCATCCAGTCTTCATGAAGCCGTTCGAAACACTGGAGTCTACGACGAAAGAGTCCAGGTTAGAATATAAAGAGCCCAAGAATAAGCTACCTAGCGGAAGTTGTTCACCTTGAGCCAGCTTAATAGCGAAAGGAATTACAAACGACTTCAACAAGGTACCATCATCTTCAAACACATCCCTAGACAGCCATAAGCACAAGAAAGCAACAATAGATAATATACCGTCGGGTTCATCAAGAGGGACGTATTGTGGCCACCAATGTGTCAACCAATGAGCGTAACAACCTTTACCAAAAACCTTGTTGATTCTCTCCATCTCAGCTGTTAAAGTTTTGGAAACTGCTTTCTCTTCCGCTGTCCAAAGTTCTTCAGGAAAGTTACCTGTAATTGGAAGATGCAATAAAGCAACTACATCTTCCAAGGTAATAGTGAACTCTCCCCAGCTGCATATAAACGTGTGAGTTGGGATGCACCAGCGAGCAAGAAGAGCTACAATACCTCGTGAGTCATGAAAGATGTACAAATCTCTAGATGTTTGAACGGCCCTAGTAATTTGTTCCCTGTCCAACATAGCTCTAACACAAGGAAATCCCAGCATGTGTCTAGACCATCCAGAAAACTTCTCTAAAGGACGTCGAGAAAGCTTGAATTCAATCATTGAAGCCTGGAATAGTCCTCGTTCAAGACAGAATCGAACAGCAGCACGAGGAGTCACCAGTTTCTTTTGAGTAACCGTCCTGGGATTGATCAGAAGGCGATATACCGGGGACTTGAGACGATTTTCAGTCTCCTGAACCTCAAAGAATGCGTCATCTATGTTTGGGACATTCTTGACTCCGGGCGTTTCGTCTTCTTCACCAACGGAAGTCTCATCCATACACGTTTCCTATGTGGAAATATAATCATCTACGCACATTTCATCTCTAGAAGCATCGTTGGCTGGAGAATCATACATCCTTGCAAAGCAGATGTGAAAATCCATAAAATGTTTCAGTCGTCTGAATGCAAATTCGACAATGTGGTGGAATCACGCAAATGGAAAATGCCACTATCTATAAAATGGTAACTCTTAACTCTTACCTTATTCAATTCCACTAAAGTAGTGATTGCGCTGCAGAGGTTAGCACACAAAATTAGTTCATTCCTTGGAATCTGCATAACGAACAACACTTCATTAGTTCATAAAAAATGATTTTCTCATAAAATCATAGACATAATTTTCATAATGTGAACATTCACACAACTGACCTCATGAAATTTACAACAAGACACTATTTCATCGTAAATAAATTGTCTAGTTTGAAGGTTACTCAAAACCCACGTCTTGATTTTACAAAGCAACAATTAATACAATTTGTTCACGTAAATTTTCAGAATTTATCTAATTAGAACAAGTCCATGTGAATAATATATGTCATCATGTTTCACGTAAAATATGCCACGGCTACATATATAAAAAATCTATTTTCCTTCGTATTAGTGTTTTATTAAAAACGAAGGTTTATGCTAGTTTTGTGCTCACACCCATTGTGATAAAATACTAACTCTCATGAAAGATCATAAATAAAGTTTTATCACTGGACATAAGTTCACATGCATAAAAGTATATACATATTTTCCTCGAATAAGCATCGTCTTCTAAAAACGGGTTTATTTCGGTTTTGTGAAAGCTCACATCTATTAAGGTAAAATCTTGGTTCACATGAAAGCTCATACACTAAGTTTTATCACTGGACCTAAGTCCACATACATATAAAAAGTTCCTTCTAAATCAGGGATTATTATTAGTTTTCAAAACTAACGATCGAACGAACATACGTTTAATAAACAAGGGTTTTTCTACAAAACTCACGTCAACATATACACATGTATAGAATTTTAACATTATGGAGGCATGAAAAACTCATGAAATCAGCAAACTTAAAAAAAAAAAAAAAAAATTGCACGTACCTGGTCGGCGTCGGCGGGTGGAAGACCGGCGAATTTTCTCCTGCTGCTCTTTCTCGGAGTGAAGATGAGAGGGAGGTGAAGGTGGTGGTCGGTTGTGGGAGAAATAAAAAAAAAAGAAAAAAGAAGGATTTAATTCCTTTTATACCTAATTTTATCTCCAAAACCTAATTCCTTAAGGATTTCCCTTTTGGGCCCAGCCCATGAATCCTAAACCAACCAAGGTTCCACCATCGAATCAGCGGTTCTACATCAATTTATGTTCACTGGATGATGTTCTATTATGCCACAGAGGTTTCCGCTCAAACCATGGTTTGCTCATTCAGTCGAACTCCGGTAACATCTTATCTTATGACTAAGTTCAATTACTTAGTTTTGTCTGTACCTGGAAAATCACCATTCAATGCTGACTGAGGAACATGAATGTTCCTCCCTAATAAGGGGACTTAATGTAGATGGTGGATTTTCGACAAAGGATATAATTGTAAAACTATACTCCAGATTCGGAAATCGGATGAGTATTGAGACTCATGTCTCTCATTAAAGCATGAAAGCTCATGTCATAAATCTCTGACTGAGAAGGCTGTCTCTCAGAGAGTACGTGTAGATGTGTAGTCTCTCGGCTGAGGCCATAGCACATCTCATGAATACTGAGCAATTTCAGTAATTACTCTGGATCCGGCAGTCGGATGAGTATCGAGACTCATGTCTCTATGCATGAAAGCTCATGCCACCTCTGATGGAGAAAGTCTCTCAGAGAAGATGAAGATGTGCAGTCTCTCAGCTGAGCCCACGGCACATCTCATACTGTATAGAATCGAAAGATTGGGCGGCTCCTAGACAGCATGTCTGCTAGTATAGAGTGACAACGTCTTCGGGATGTAACCAGATTTTCCTCGACTATGCAAGAGGAATATGATACTCCAGCAAGTTCATATTGCTCAACCCTCAGATAATTAATGCTCCTAGACAGGAAGCCTTTCTAGTATAGAGCCAACAATTAATTATCTTAAATCGTCTGAATATCCATCAATATTCTACGAGCCTCTGAATATCCAACAATATTCTATGAGTCGTCAATTAATCGCCTGAATATTCAACAATATTCTACGATTCCTCGTTATATTTCGTTACTTCAATCTGTGGTTCTTCCCAGCAGAATTCCACAGGTTAGTAATAAATATTCAACGGAATAGGCATCTGAGCGTCGAATAAGCCCTGACAAAAATGGTGCAAGTGTAATTAGCAGATAATGCACAAACCAGCATTTTGAATGCACGAACGAGCATTTCAAAAATACGAACGAACGAGGAACCTATGCAAAATAGGAAGGGAAATAATAATAATAAAATATTAAACAAAAGCGCCAGGGGACTAGACTCACCAGCCGACCAGTCATGTCGTGACTAGTCCCGCGCCCAATTTTATATTTTACCATATTTTTACTATTTTCATGATCTCATGAAAATCCTCTTGTTCGAGCAAATTTCCTTTATTTCAAAGAAATTATCTAAATCACATGATTTCATCAAAAAATAATAAAATTAGGGAAAGGTGTCACGGGACCGAGAACCAGACGGCCATGCCTTGGCCGTGGCCGGTCCCACACCTCACGTCTCCATTATTTTATTATTCCTCCCAAAATTATGAAAATTCCTTGATTTTATGAGTTTTCCCTAAAATCATGAAAATTACCTAATTTCATGTATTTTTATCTAAATCACATGATTTTATCAAAAAATAATAAAATTAGGGAAAGGTGTCGGGGGACCGCCGGCCGACCGGTCATGCCTTGGCCGTGGCCGGTCCCACACCTCACGTCCCATTATTTTATTATTCCTTCTCAAATTATGAAAATTCCTTGATTTTATGAATTTTCCCTAAAATTACCTAATTTCATGTATTTTCTCTAAGATCATGGAAAATATTAAAAAATTAGGAAAACTTGTGGGACCGGGCTCTAGCCGGCCGGCCATGTCCTAGTCGGTCCCACATGCCCATTATTTTATTATTATTTGGTGTTTTGTTTCCTGATTTCATGTAAACTCCCTGATTTCAACAAAATATCTTGGTTTTCAACAAATCCCTTTGATTTTATGAAAATTATATAAAATCATCAAAATTACATAAAATTGGGAAGAGTGCCTTGGGACCCGCGCTCATTGGCCGGCCGGCCATGCCACGTCCTTTGCCGGTCCCACACTCCCATTCCCCATTTTCATATTTTAATTTATGTCTCTCATGTTCGACTCAGCGCTACATGGACTCATCGTCCCATAAAGTCAGCAACTGACTCCACAATCACGAGATTTCAATCGTGTCACATGGGGGGATATTAACTAGGGTTTTGGTCTGGCGGTCTACGGCACGTGTGTTCACCCACGATGAGAATGTGAGCAAGTCGTGCAATCAGTTGGAAGAATCAGCAAAGTAGTAGGTGGAAAGTTAACCAAGTCTCCGCACGATGAGTAATTGGTTTTAACACGATTTCCCCATTTCCCATTCTCTGATTCCAGCAACTGTTACACTTCATGGGATCATGGTGTTTTCAACTCCGGCATTATAAAATGTCTCTGAATCCTGATTGAAAGAACAACATTTTTCGAACAACATTTTGCCAAAACGAGCAATTTCAAATCAAAGTTCATACAGACAATCTGTCATCTACACGAACTCACACTAATTACTCTCAATTGAGCAAAAATTAATCATTCAGAGCATTTTCACGCTGAATTCACAACACACCTACAATCTCAGATCACCATTCATCTCACGCATTTCTCAGCTTTCCTCCTACAGATCAACCCATCCTCTCTTGTGACCGAATTGACTCAGGAACGACCATTGTTCTTGGTTTAGGCCGGGGTCTTACAGATTGATCACTCGAACTTAAAGCACTCCCTTCTTGCAGTGCATTTGTTTGAGGTTCAATATTTCACTCGGTTCAAGCAGTCTCCACACGGTCGACTCTTCAATTCCGTAAAAACCAGCAAATCGTTTTTCCCCATCCACACGATGATTCAACGGTTCCGTGAATTTCGCTGCTTTGGCGGTTCTCCTCATTCGTATTCTTCTTTTTAATGGCGACGTGCTTCTTCTTATACTTCTCGGGCGTTTATTGGCACCGCACTTCATCAACAACATTCATGGCCAATCTCAGGCGGTTTCTTCAATCCCCATGAGATTGAGGGAGGGTGTTAGAGTATACAAATATTATATGGAAAGTTTTAGTATTTAGGGTTATATTTAGTATTTGATATATTTATCATGAATTGATTTACAAGTATTAATCTTGCACACCAAGTTATGGTGTCGTTATATATATGTAGGATCAGAATTTCGCGACAACGATACGCTCGCGAAATTCTTAACAACGCATTACAAAAATGTCGCAGAGCACTTTGAGAAACGACACAATAGGTGATATTAGCTTAAACATAAGAAAAATGTAATAACTTTGCGAAGATTATAAGATCTGCGAAATTAACATTTGTAAGCTTGCGATGATCCGAAATTAGGGGAAATGATAGTTGTACCCCACCACGTATGAGTTGTCATCCACTATGTAAATACCTATATAAAGAGAAAGGCAGGAGAGAGAAAAGGGAGGATAGACACTTTTGAGGGAGGACACATTGGTAGAGAGAGGGAGAGAGAGGAATTTGTATTATTATCTTCTTCTTCTTCCTTCAAGAACCGAGAGCTCCAAATACTCATTAATGGAGTCTCCATGTAATCAAGATGTAATTACAAATAATCATAGTAAACCCTAACCCCGTGGATGTAGATCAAATTGATCGAACCACGTAAATCTTGTGTCCTCTTACAATTTTAGCATTCTTATCATCATTTTTATGTTTAGATCTACAAATTATTATAAGGGGTGTGTTGTAGAATTTCCTGCAACTACATAATGGCGCTAGAAACAGGGAACGAGTAAAGGATTTATCCTTCCTGTAACTTGTTGATTCAAGAAATTTTCATGAAGATTAGCTACTGTTCATATTTTTCTAGATCTACAAAATTTAGGTTCAAAAATGGAAATTTTATGGAATAAATCACACTTTCAGGGAGTAAACGTCATCAACAATTCAAAGACATGAAAAGAGTGAGAGAAAAAATTAGTTGTTGTGGTGAAATTTATGGAGAAAATGGAAGCTTCAGTGGAAGATTTTCATGTTCAGGAGAAGAAGGCAAATGTGAAAGAAGTTAAGGAAGGACGAAGAAAAGATAAGAGGCAGATGCTGCAATTTCTATCACAAACAGAAATTCGCACAGATGGCTTGAGCTGGAGCGAGTAAGCGATAGGTCACGGGTTCGAACTTCGCCGAGACACATATTTTTCATTTTCTTCTCATTTGCATGGGAGAATAAAAGAATAAGAGAAAAACATTGTGTGTTTATTTCGCAAAGAGATTCTTGAACAGTTGGTCAAGCTTCGCTAGAGTGAGTTGTAAGACTCGAGTTCGAATTCCTCATCAAGCTTAATTTTTCGCAGATTATTGAAATCCTAAAGGCGAAGAAATGGAATAAAGTACAACGTTGTG
Organism: Papaver somniferum; assembly: GCF_003573695.1. Classification (NCBI taxonomy): domain Eukaryota; kingdom Viridiplantae; phylum Streptophyta; class Magnoliopsida; order Ranunculales; family Papaveraceae; genus Papaver; species Papaver somniferum. Next base: position 184,190,183 of record NC_039358.1, read on the forward strand.
TGTTTCTTTCGCAAGCAACAAGTAACATAGATGGTCAGAGAAGGAGTATGCAAACTAGAGGACATGGGTTTGATTCTCCCTGTGACCAAATAATTTTTGCTTCACAAATATTCGTTTCGCAGAGTTGATATTTGATTACTTCGCATAGTCTTTGATTATTTTGCAAGACAGGGTTAGCATAGTTGGTCAGGAGGCATGAATGCAAGCAGCAGGTCGCGGGATCAATTCTTGCTTCTCGCATATTTATTTTTATTATGCGAAATTTATACAGAATTGCCTCTTACACAGTTGGAATTTGATTACTTCGCAAGGACTTTGATTATTTCGCAAAAGAGGCTTAGCACAGTTGGTATGGTGCGAGAAAATCCAAGAAGCAGATCAAGAGTTAAAGTCTCACTTCTCACACTTCTTTTTGTTGCGCGAAATTCATACATTTCAAGGCATTTATTCATTTCTTTGACAACAACAACGACTCACATGAAAGATTAGTACCACTTCCTTGAACATTTTACTTTATACTAAGAACGAATAAAAGGATTTTTGATTTGATTTACAAAAAAGCGATTCAATCGCACGATTACAAAGATTTCAAGATTTCAAAGATTATAAAGATTACAAAGACTTCAAAATTACAAAGATTGCGAGATTTCAAAATTACAGAAAACTGAGAAAATTCAATTTATATATTTCTCTAGAATATTTTTTTTGCAGAAAATAAAAAGATTTTTGATTTTTGGATAGAAAGATTTATTCAAAACGCGATAGAATCGCAGAATTACAAAGATTTCACAATTACAAAGATTTCAGAGTTACCATGTATTAGAATTTCTCTTGAATATTTATTTTGATTCAAATGATATGATATTATGAGAATGAAAGAATGAATGAAAGAGATGACAGAAATGAAAGAATGAATGAAAGAAATGACAAAAATGAAAAGATGAATGAGAGAATAAAGAAACGCGAACATTTTGCAGAAACAAAGAGACGCGAAAATTTCACAGAAACGCGAATAAAATTTCGCAGATAGGGGCCAACCTTTATGGCGTACACTCTAGTTCACGAATAAAATTTCGCAAGAGGCAAATGTAAGACCTAAAGTGCGTCATATAAGGGGGTACCTGTTGCATGGCTCAGGGAAAGGTTACACCGCCCCCGGAACCTGAGTCATGGAGATTTGGGGTCAATAAAGCCCATCCGGGAGAGGCACCTTGGATTCTCAGCTTAAGCATATGACTTAGGTTGGGCGACTAAGGTAATAAGGACTCCCTCAGGGAGTGCAGAATCTGATCAAGGCGCCGAGGTACACGGTTGAGTCAAGAGTGCCAGGGGCGTTTGAAGCGTCCTTGCCATTCTTGACAAGTCTTGGCTTATACAGCACTCGGCCCGAAGAAAACCCCACTTAGGGTGCAGTCTCGTAACCATAATCCCTATAGGTAAAAGGGATAAGAGGCTGAGAAAACAACTGGTTGTTGTTAAGACCGGATGGGAGGAGCTAACCTTGTATGGTAGAAGTACGCCTCCTTGAAGGGGCAACCAGGGGGGAGATAAGGGCGGCACCCTCCATTAGGGAGCTGATAAGTGTCTTAAGACGCAAATGTCATGAGGCTTTTTACTCGCAAGGGTATTAAGGCTTGTCATATTTGTGCAACAATCCTGAAGAGGCAATAATACTAGAGAAAAAGATAAGACGAGATCAATGGGTTATTACATGAAAGTGTGAAGACGTCCTGCGATTTCGTCGCAAGACGGCAATGTCATGGGGATTTATTTTCGCAAGAATATTTAGGCCTGTCATATTGTCGCAACAATCCTGAAGAGATAATAATACAAAAGAAAAAGTTAAGGCAAGATCAATGGGTTTTTGCATGAAAGTGCAAAGACGTCCTGCGATTTTGTCGCAATGACAAGAGTTGGCAAAATAAGACCTTTAATTAGGAAGGAAAAATAAGACCACATAAGAAAATGAGTTAGCAAGTAAGCTTGCGAGAATGATTATATGTAAGCAAACAAGCTTGCGAATATGTACATGGAAATGAAACTGAGGCAGTGAAAATGCCGCAGACTTGATATTATGATCATACTGTTATGAGATACTAATAGTGCAGGAAAAAGGAAAGATGAAACACAAGTAAGAACTTGTGAGGAATAATAACTACAAGAAGAAGAATGCATACACTAAAGAAAAAGCCAGAAAATGGAGAATGGAGGCAATTTAAAGTTACATCAATTTTAGCGTGTAAAATGATCTAAGTAACGCAAACATTAACTATAAATTGCAATAGATAAGCATTCTCATCATACAAGCATCATACTCGCATCATAAAAGCATTGCACAAGCATTTCATGGCATAAACATCGCATACACATTTCATAACATAATCATCACATAAGCATTAGATTCGCAGAATTGTTCAGAATTTCGTAGAATTGTTCATAATTTCACAGAGTTATTCAGAATTTCACAGAGTTATTCAGAATTTTGAAGAATTGTTCAGAATTTCGCGGAATTTTTCAGAATTTCGCAGAATTGTTCAGAATTTCGCCGAATTATTCAGAATTTTGCAGAGTTATTCAGAATTTTGCAGGTTTATTCAGAATTTCGCAGAATTGTAAAGAATTTCGCAGGATTGTTCAGAATTTTGCATAGTGATTCAGAATTTCGAAGAATGATTCAAAATTTCGTCAAATGTGTCAGAATTTTGCAGAATGTGATTATTCCGAACGATATGATTATTTCGCTCAATTATTTCACACAATTATAAGCAAATTGAAGAGATTATACTATCGCATGAGCACAACACATGAGACAGAGGCAAGACAAGAATGAGGAAACAATTCGCACATTCAACATTTTTTCAAGGATTCTACCTTCATAGATAAAGAACAGAGGCAACATGGATTACCAAGAAAACATTTTATGTTCTTTATCTCCTCGGAAAGAATCATTTCCAAAGAGGACGTTCATTAATGAACAACAAGAATCCTCACCAAAAATTGAAGTAATAATTTCGCACGAATAGAGGCAATACTTATTATTCAAGAACAGATACTTCTTATTTACTTCGCAACGCTCCGGAACTTCACAAAAAAATAGAGGCAAGTACGTACTTTTCAAGTCCAATACTCTTTCGCTCGTTCCTTCATCAACAAAGACCAAAGACTACTCCAACAACACATATCTCTCTCCAACAATGGATTTTTTCCTGAAGGTCGCTCTTCAAGCAATATTCAAGAAAAAAGAGGCAAGATGTAGGATCATAATTTCGCGACAACGATACGCTCGCGAAATTCTTAACAACGCATTACAAAAAATGTCGCAGAGCACTTTGAGAAACGACACAATAGGTGATATTAGCATAAACATAAGAAAAATGTAATAACTTTGCGAAGATTAGAAGATCTGCGAAATTAATATTTGTAAGCTTGCGATATCAACGCAAGCCAGATCCGAAATTAGGGGAAATGATAGTTGTACCCCACCACGTATGAGCTGTCATCCACTATGTAAATACCTATATAAAGAGAAAGGCGGGAGAGAGAAAAGGGAGGATAGACACTTTTGAGGGAGGACACATTGGTAGAGATAGGGAGAGAGCGGAATTTGTATTATTATCTTCTTCTTCTTCCTTCAAGAACCGAGAGCTCCAAATACTCATTAATGGAGTCTCCATGTAATCAAGATGTAATTACAAATAATCATAGTAAACCCTAACCCCGTGGATGTAGATCAAATTGATCGAACCACGTAAATCTAGTGTCCTCTTACAATTTTAGCATTCTTATCATCATTTTTATGTTTAGATCTACAAATTATTATAAGGGGTGTGTTGTAGAATTTCCTGCAACTACAATATACCCTACGGGTTCTCAATGTAGATCATCCCATTCAATAATAGAATTATCTTTTATCTTTATATCTCAAGTTCTAAGTGAAGGACGACACAGTGGGACGATATACAAGCAAAGTTAGGGAATTTACCTCCAAAGCCTGCTCCGTTCAAACCCCTTGTTTTCACTCCGGCAGAAGATGAGAGTTCGAAACCAAAGGACAAGGCCTCGCTAGAGAATAAAACTGAAGAAGACCTTGAGGATCTCGAAGATGATCCTGAACTTGATGATGACCGTTTTGTTGAAGAATACATGTTGGCATATGTATATGCAAATTTCAGTCACTATTTGATCTTATAGAACAAGTTGTTGTTCTTTTCATACTACTTGCTTTTGACAAATTTACTGTTTTGTGTTAAAGAAAACAAAGACTAGTAGAGATGAGAGAAGCTGCAAAGATAGCAAAGTTCGGATCGGTAATGCCGATATCAGGTGCAGATTTTGTTCGCGAGGTGTCCCAGGCTCCACCAGAAGTTTGGGTTGTAGTATGTTTGTACAAAGAAGGGTAACATATCAGTACGAGTTCCCAGTTTTACATTGTTTCTTTTCCAGCAATTTGGTTCTTATGGTTGGATAGTTGTTGTCATTTGGTCTTCTGGTAACTTGTTTTACTAACATTTTTATGTTGGTCTTTATGATGCTTAAATGTACTTGATTACCTGCAGAATTGCGGAGTGAGGGGTACTCTTACGGTTCCTGGACGAACTAGCTACAAGATATCCAGCAACAAAATTCGTCAAAATAATATCTATAGAATGCATTCCGACTACCCAGATCGTAACGTTCCTACTATTTTGGTTTACAATAACAGTGATGTCAAAGGAACATATGTAGGCTCGCATCATTTTGGACGAAGGTACACTGACTTGTCAAGCATTTCCTACTTGTGTTGTTTATAGTGTTTCTTGATTGTTGTTTTTCCAAGGTCTAGACAAATTATCAAAAAAACCGAGTCATGCCTTTTGAAATCGAAATGATTTGTGATCCTTCTCTGTCGTCAGCGGAGTGGATATTTGTATAGATTTTCCTGAACAACTACGTTTTTGAACTAATTAAATTTCAGACCTAGAGGATCCTTGCCCTATCTTTAATATAATGAAAGAAACCCCGTATCCATCTTGTAGAGCTTCGCTACTCTAATTTTCGACGTTTTACTTCGCCATGATATTCCGGCTGTTGCTTTAGTCCTCTGCCAATCCGATCTTGTACTTAATGATTGCCAGAGTTCAAGTGAATCATCTAGAGATGCAATCCTCGATCAAGTCCGAAGAAACTTTATTGAGAAGGTTGTAACAGAGCGTGAAGATGCAGATGACGACTACAATAGTGATTAGGAAGTGGTAAACTCTTATTACCTAATATTCAGAAAATAGAAGAGACGAAGATTAGATTGGTCATGTTCTGTTTGAATTCAAGTAATTTTTTTTTTTTTGGGTTTAACATGTAGGTGTCCACTTCTTTTTTTTTTTTTCCAGAGGTAACATTATATTTAAACCAAACGGAAACAAAGTACAAAGATTACAACATAGGAAGCAGCTTATGCTTAATACATAAGGGGGTGTGTTCTCCCAAACACTAGATACATGGGATTTCCTAGCTAACTTAGACAAAACATCTGCCGCTTCATTCATTTTACGCGACACATATTTACATAGTGAACTACCTAACGAAGTTAATATGTTTTTACAGTCTTGAACATAAGAGAAAAGTGTCCAAGGGATGTTAGAAATATCACCATTGATAGCATTAACAAGTTCAAGATTGTCAGAGATGAAAGTGATGTTCTGAACATGCATATCTTGAGCCTATTCAACAGCCGCCAAAAGGGCGCGAGCTTCAGCTTCTAGATTGATTTCGCGCTTGTTTGCCAGCATCTGGCTGCTGCAAATCTACCATTGGCTCTATAGAAGATGATCCCACAGCCTGCAGAAGAAAACAATTTCCCTAAGGAAGCATCCACAAACATTAAACAAGTGTCAGAGTATTGATGCAACATTGAATAATGAAAACGATGCCGATTAGAGCAGTTCCCAGCTAAGAGCAGTTCCTATCGAATTTCATTCTGCTCCCACTATAGACTCAACAAACATGAAAAATGGATGGGCAAACCAACAAATTTGTTGGTTTGTTAAGTGAGATGGAAGAACAAGTGCGCGCTTGATGTAGAACCAGACGTAGGAATCAAAAAACGCGGGCGTTGGAAGCAGAAACTCGGGCATTGGAAGCTTGACCGCCCCTCACAATTTCTCTCTCCAAATCCGGTTGTTATATTTAGGGTTTATTTTTTATCATTTATTTTATCAGTTAAATAATCAGTGGGACCCAACTCTTATTACTTTATATTGATAAAATCACTAGTGGGACCCTAAAATATCATATTTGTTCATTTTGCCTTGGTTTCCCATAGTGCAAAAACATGTTTGTTCATCCACGTGGCTCAACAAAAAAAAAAGGTTTTTATTCATTGCCATAGGAATTTCCCTAATAAACTAATTTCTCAAGTGAGGATGCAAATTGTAGATGTCATCTCAAGTGAAGATGCGAATTGTAGATGTCAAACAACTTGTAATGCAAGGGTTGGATTCCCTAAAAATCTTATTCATTTTTCTGACAACCTTTGTGTTTTGACTTATCGCGATTATGAGGAGCAAAGCCTTTGCATAATCTCCCAGATTCTATGAAACTAATCCTGAAACGTAGTAAGAATACCCGAGAGATGCAAACAAATGGTGGGTGAGGCCCTTGCATTTTTATTTTTATTTTAATATAAGAAAGAACATACATTAAGAACTCAAACTTTAGTTTACATAAAGGGTGACAACCTTTGTGTTTGGACTTATCGCGATTATGAGGAGCAAACTCATGGTTAAACAATCCTGACAAGCCTTTGCATAATCTCCTAGATTCTATAAAACTAATCCTGAAACGTAGTAAGAACACCCGAGAGATGCAAACAAATGGCGGATGAGGCCCTTGCATTTTTATTTTTATTTTAATAGGAAAGAACATACATTAAGAACTTAAAATTTAGTTTACATAAGAGGAGTATTTCATGAGATCTCCAAACTCTTGAGCGGAGACTCGATCCGCTGACTTTCTACTTGAGAGTCAGGATCCTAGCCAACTGGGCTAACCCATGATGGTTAATCTCCCAGATCCTAAGCATAACCGTGTCCTCAACTTGAGAGGCTCTAATCTTATCATAGTTTCAACAAAAGACTTATGTTTAGACTGTGTCAATTCTAAAGCTTCTAACTGTTAGAGCATTGATCGGTCGAACTCACAAGTGTTGCTATCTCAAGATTGTTGTCAAGTTTAGTTGTCAAAACAGATATCTTGATTTCTAGTTAATAATTAATTAAGTCTCGGATTAGGATAAAAGATGTAGTTGAGAAACGGACATCACGGCAGTCATCATTGCGTTCTACCATTTGAAGGCGAAGATCAACCGAAGCTTTTGGAGAACTTCTTCAACAAAATGTAAGTGAAGACTGAATGATACATGTGTATCTTCTTCTCCCCGGGAAATAGTGATCCTCAAGACGGATTGAGGATATAATTGTAATTAGGAGGGATTACTGATTTAAGGCAATATTCCTATAGAAGGAAAATAGATTCCTAAGAGGTTTGGGAAACCAAACCAAAGTAAGGAAGTATACCTAGATAAGGAAATACTTCCTACACAAGGTAATATACCTAGATAAGGAAATATACCTAGAAAAGGTATTATTCATAGATAAAGAAATAGATTTCTAGAAGGTTTGAGAAACCAAACCAAAAGCTATAAATAGAGATGTTTATCTCATAGCTAAGGACATCTAGAGAGTGTGGTTTGACACCTAGAAAAGGAGTTTTAATACGTAGACCTAGAGAAAGCTTGTAGACAAATACATGTGTTATTTTCAAAGGCAAGCTTTAGCAAACAGTTTAGGGTTAACTACTGTTTAGAGAGATTGTGAACGTAACAAAGAGATAATTGTAAATTGTTTTCTTGTTCATAATATTGATACGTACTGACCTATGTACCTTAGTGACTATTATTATAGAGGCTGAATTCAGAATAATAACAGACGAAAACTAGAAAACAGAACACACTAGAAAATTATCTTCTCTAGATTATGAATAAGAAAACTATTACAATTATCTCTTTGTTACGCTCACAATCTATCTCTGTAGGTAAATAACCTTAAAGTATTTTCTAAGCTTGATTTTACAATAATTAATTCCCTCACAAACTTCTCTTTAGGTGATTTGTCTCACAAACCTCCCTCTTTTAGATGTGTTTGTATCACAAACCACACTCTAGATCTAAGTGTGTCTGTATCACAAACCATACTCCAGATGTCTTAGTTATGAGCTAAACATCTTTATTTATAGCTTTAACGGTTTCCCAAACCTTCTAGGAATCTATTTCCTTATCTAGGAATAATTCTTTTTCTTGGTATATTTCCTTATCTAGAAATATTACCTTGTCTAGGAATAATTCCTTTTCTAAGTATATATTTCCTTATTTAGAAATATTACCTTGTCTAGGAATATTTCCTTATCTAAGAATACTGCCTAAAATTCAGTATTTCTTCCCAAAATAGAAGTTTATCCTCAATATAACTTGAGGATTGCTAAGTTCCCAAAAGAGGAAAGATACACATGTATCATGGGCCCCTCCTTTAAGAATTTGAACTCCTGTGGAAGTTAGAATTGGAGATAAGGGACTCAAGAGTTCCTTTATCCTTGCTGAACCATCTCGCCTTGCTGGGAACTTGACCTTCACGTACAATTATAAAAATAACATTCTCTCCTTGTCTAATCTTAGTCAGTCTTAGCTCCATAATGCAATTATCTTCAATTGGTTCTTCTCGATTAAACCACATGTCTCCTACACGTGGAAAGATCCTCACCATCATCTTTTAGCAGTGGATCAAACAACTTCAAGTGTTCGGCATTAATAACCGAGAACATTCTTTCCCATCCATGGTCATCTTGTTTTTATAATGTATTCCAATTTTCGAGCAACTTACCAAGTTGTTTGTAGAGATATCTAATGAAAACCATAAACCACAAGAATCTTCCCTAAAAGAAACAAACCTTGCTCTGATACCAACTTGATACGTATTGATCACTGTACCTTGGTGACTATTATTATAGAGGCGGAATTCAGAATAATAACAGACGAAAACTAGAAAACAGAACACACTAGAAAATTATCTTCTCTAGATTATGAACAAGAAAACTATTACAATTCTCTCTTTGTTACGCTCACAATCTCTCTTTCTAGGTAAATAACCTTAAAGTATTTTCTAAGCTTGCTTTTACAATAATTAATTGCCTCACAAACTTTTCTTTAGGTGATTTGTCTCACAAACCTCCCTCTCTTAGATGTGTTTGTATCACAAATCACACTCTAGATCTAAATGTGTATGTATCATAAACCACACTCCAGATATCTCAGTTATGAGCTAAACATCTTTATTTATAGCTTTAACGGTTTCCCAAACCTTCTAGGAATCTATTTCCTTATCTAGGAATAATTCCTTTTCTAGGTATATTTCCTTATCTAGAAATATTACCTTGTCTAGGAATAATTCCGTTTCTAAGTATATATTTCCTTATTTAGAAATATTACCTTGTCTAGGAATATTTCCTTGTCTAAGAATACTGCCTAAAAATCAATATTCCTTCCCAAAATAGAAGTTTATCCTCAATATAACTTGAGGATTGCTAAGTTCCCAAAAGAGGAAAGATACACCTGTATCACTGAACCACTTAGTTCTCAAGTTATATTCACCTTTCTATCTATGAGACGATGTTGCGTAACTAATTAGACTATCGTAAGCATATAAAGAATTTCGAGTCAAGATTCATCTTGTAATTAGTCCTCGACATATGACTAAGCTTAATGAAAATTTTTTCATACTTGATGAATTTTGGTTAAGGAAAATTTATTGTTCGCAATCAAAATCATGGTTCAAGAATTATCATTCGAAAACAGCCTGGAACAGTGATATATGTCACTAATGTTATTCGAGAATGTTTCGAATCGATTTAGAGAGAAATATAAAACTACTATAAATTCAGATACAAGACAATGTACATATCAGTCTTAAGGCTGTCATTATATAGTTGGCGTGAAATTTGTCATTTTGCTTTTATATAAGCTTTTGCCTCTTAAGAGGAAACCCAGTCACATTTAGCATATAAGTAGCGTTCTATAAGAGGCTACGTGTACTGCTCCAATTGAGTTTACCAAATTATGATTCACGTTCTCAAATTTAATATCTTCTCACTTGATAATGATGAGATTATAATGCCCGCGGGCGCTGGTACCAGTTGATTGATTTTTTTTTCAAGATATGCATATACTGGAAAATTTTGTGGGATCGTGAAAAGGTAAATATGGCCGAATATTCATTTACAGTAGCTACTGAAATAAATTATGGTGGTTGTGAATCCCTCTGCAGAGGAATATCGACATATGTGATTGGCTGACATGCAATCCAGATTAGTTTGCATTAATTTCTCGAATGATGCATTTTTAGATCCAAAACTTAACAACTTAAACATGCCAAGCCTATAAATTATAGGTTGGCGTAGTCATAATGCGTCGTTATACGAGAAATTTGTACTTTTTTTAAAAAAAATGATTTCATGGTCTTATTTATTTTCAGACCCTAGGATTGTTTTACTAATTGTTCTCTTCATACAATGCACTTGTCATGGTAGTCTTTGAAGGACTCATATAGCATTCACAGAAGAAATATGGTCGGAGAACGTATTAAATTTTTAATCCCTTGAGGATTCAAATTATATTTAGGCAGCCACCTTATTTGCTTACATAAGGTTTAACAATCCTTTATGTGTTTTTAAAAATTCGGTGCAAAACCAAAAATCCGGATTAATTAGTTGATGATTTCAACGTTATAGGTCTCTTGAGGAGTCTTAAAAAACACAAAAAATCCATGCTTTAGCATCATAAATATTATTTTTCTTAAATCTGCAGTTAAAATATTATGCTTGCTTAAAACTTGTCTATAATATAGACCATAGTTATTATTTCGGTGCTTGTTTGTATAACACTCATATAGTTGAGTTGATTAGCATCCATATTTACGTCAAAAGTTGTACTCTTTTCCCTTCGTTTCAGGTTTTGTCCCATGTGGTTTTCCTGACAAGGTTTTAACGAGGAAACATCTCGTTGACATTTAATTTTCTTTCAAAATGTTGATATTTGTGCTCTTTTTTCTTCCTCCAAATTTTTTCCCATAGGGTTTTACTGGCAAGGTTTTAGTGAGGCAAATTAATTCAACATGGTGGTCATCCAAGGGGGAGTTGTATGGATTTTGGTTATTTGGTGGATTCCCACCATTAACTAGGTCATTTTGTTAGACCACATGAACATAACCATCTCTTATGAATTTGGATATCATTATGATCCATAGTATGACTACAAAATTCGTACACCTATAGTACTGTAACTGCATATTTCCATTTTGTTGAAGAAATGACATCAACTACTTCTACAAATCATCTTCGATAAGCTAGTAATCCAAGAAGAAAGTCCTCAATGTATTTAAAGAAGCGTCAAGACTCGAGAACACTACCATTAGAAGACTAACACAAAAGAAGACTTCATCAACTGGGAAATTTCTCATGAAAGCATTTCTATCTCCAGCATTCAAGAAATTCGTTTATCGAAATTGGCTCGACTTGAAGATTTGCAAGCCAAGATTTAACCGAAGTACTTATCAGGGGGAGTATCAAATTAGAAGGTAATTTAATGGACTATCACGTTGTACTCTTTTTCCTTAATCAAGGTTTTTCCCATTGGTCTTTCCTTGTCAAGGTTTTAATGAGGCAACATTTTCGTGTCCAATTTCTAAGTTTTCTCAATTGTACTCTTTTCCCTTCGATCAGGTTTTGTCCTTTTTGGAATTTCCTGACAAGGTTTTAACGAGGCAATTAGCTTAGACACAATGTCATCAGGAGGAGTCTTATAAACGTGTAATTATGTTAAGAATATCTAGGGTAAATCTCGTTTATTACTGGGATTCCCTTGTATCTAGCCCTATAAATAGAGGCTGTAATGTTTGTTATTTTACACATCTAATGAGAATTCTGTCTACCTCTTCTCCCAATTTTTTGTCTCATTCTCTTTTCACAACATTGTCTTCTTTTTTCGTTCTTTTAGATTTAACTTTTACTCCAAGTTTTCTAGTTACCAAAGTCTTTGGTTCACTTTCGTTTTGATCCAAGATCCAAAACCTGTAGCATAAAGATAAATATCCAAAGAAACGTAAAATAAAACAAAATAAAAATACCACTAAAAACAAAACCTAAAAATAAATTTGAAACTCTAAATTCGCGTCGCCGACGCCAAAACTGTTCGGAGTTTGATAGAGGTAAGAAAAAAAATTCATTGCTCAGACTTGCAAATTTGATTATTAAACTAAACAAAAGCATGTGATCGAAGATACTTAGGAATAAAAGAATCTTGCAAAATAGTTACAAGAAATCTATTCATCTTAAATTTTGATGTATTGCAAGACCTATATATTTATATTACAATTTTTATTATTCTCATATGGAGGTAAGTTCCTTAAGACGGGACCGGTAAAAAAAATGACTTATTCCAATATGTATTTTATTCTTAAATATAACTGGCCCAAGTCGGGACCAGAAATTTTTATTCTTATACGGAGGTTATTCCTATATGGAGTATTCTTATATAGAAGTTCCACTGTATAAATATTCCAAAACCCTAGTCACCTTTTAAGTCATCTTATTTCTAAATTCACTAATAATCAGGTATTTTCTCAAATATTAATTATACTCACCAAGCATAGATTATCAATTGATTTAACAAAGTATAACCTATCAAATTGAATTATAAGTAATTAGGAAAAGTATGCAAACAATTTAACACTCTGTCAAAGCGGTAATTAAGTGAATTATAAATTAAAACTAAAGAAAATAAAATAATTACCTATCAATCATGTCGTAAATAGTTTCCTCCATTGCGTTGGTTATGTGAGAATTAGCTCATCATGGTAAGCACCCTCTCAAAGTATTGATTCATGTTCAAAAATTGTTTACAAAGATGAAACGGAGAGAAAATAGTTAAAACCGAAAATTTGCAACATTTATGTTCGTTGTAAACTTACTGTTACAGAAAACGGTAAAAGCAGAACTATCGCAGGAATGATTGTTGCTTCTAGTGTGAAAGGTAACAGTTAGTGAACGACAGTCTTTGGTAGTATTTTGTTCTTCGTGTTCTTCACAGCAGCAGCAAAAAAATCACTGTAACTCTTGATTCTTCGCTCCCTATTCTCTCCAAACTCTCTGTAGCCTCTCTAATCACCTTCAGCACCCTTTATGTACTCAACAAGACCCAAAATACTCCATAATATCTTCGGAGTAATCTGCAATCACTTCTTTTATCTTTTATCCAAGTTTTGAGAATAATTTCCATTTTTATGTTCTTCACGCTCCGCAGCTGTCAAACTTCATCCCAAATCGTTGAATACGCATCCCAAAAGTAATCAAACACTCTGCAGCTACACGCCATACGCAGAAAAACTCAGGAAAGAGTAAAGAGATCTCGAGAATATCTTCACCTCAGTTTTCCTCCAAATCCATGTAACATTCCTATTTTCCCGATCCCAAACAACTTATCATCCTTGTTTTGATGTAACAGGTTGGTACAAATTCATTTGAGCGATTCAATCTCATTAAAACCCTTCAAAAATCCAATCAGAAAAATACGCAGCTGAAAATGTTTGAATCTTGCGTTCTCCTCCAAATTCTAAGGAAGAAGATGGGCAGCCCCATATCCAGTATCAGTGCCCCTTTAGCAATGAAGTTCCCCTATCCAAATTTGGCGTGCGTTTATCATTTATCCTTGGTACCTTTAGTAAGTTTTATGGTGTCTTCAATAATTTTTCGAGCCGATTTTTCCAAAAATGTTTCTTGCCCAAAAACACCTACACACAGATAAAATACTATAAAAAGTACAAAAATGAGCAACAACAAATTATAAAATTGAGAAAAATTAGACACAAAAATGTGTTTATCAGTCAGACTATCTTTTACCTGATAGTTCTTGTATCCTGATCTTGCTCTTGATCTCGTTCTTACTGATTGTTGAGGTTTTCGTGATCTTCAATTCGGAACAAGATAGATAGAAATCACAAAGTTCTCTTTGTCTCAGACTTTGTGATTCCTCAAGATGGATATCTAAACTCTTATTTGATTTATTTGTCTTGTTTCTAAGAGGTGGATAATACTCTAGGCTTCTGTTAGAGCACTGCTCGGTCGAACTCGCAAGCGTTGCTCTCTCAAGATTGTTGTCAAGTTTATTTGCCAAAACTATAAGTCTTGATTTCTAGTCTACTTATAGCTAAGTCTCGGATTAGGATAGAAAGTGTAGTTGAGCATTAGACTTCACGGCGTTCATCGATTGAAGACGAAGAACTACTAATGGGAGCTTGTGGAACTACATCAACAAAAGGTATGTGGAGACTTGAACTCATCTATCACTCAAAATTCTATCTACTTTATCTCCTATTTGAGACAAAAGTCGTATAGCTATATAGACTTCGATAATACACATTTGATATTTCGAGCTGAGTTTAACTCGCTTACATATTTCTCGAAATATGTGTTGGTAAGCTTTCACTTAACCCAAATTCATCTTATATTCTTGACGAAAGTCAAAAGATGATCATGTGAAAATCGCTTGGTAACATCTTACATGATTTGTGTGAGACGGTCATTTGATGTAGACTCGGAATGTTTCGTATTGATCATTCGATCACTTGAAAATTGCTTTGAAGCTAATAGTTTGTGTGAGACAGCTATTCCCGTCTTCCAAGAATGTTTCAACTGTTGAAATGAGAGTTTAGAACAATTGGATTTAAGCATAGTATGCGTACTTGCATATATGTAATCCATGTCCAGGAACCATGGTATGCATACCCGTATGCTTACTGGTTGGTTTGTGAAGTCCCGGAACCTGGTATGCGTACCGGTACGCGTACTGGCGTAAGGTTCAGGTCCGGAATTTTTTGTTGAGTTTGGATGGTATGTGCACCAGTTCGCGTACTGGCAAAACCCAAACTTGGTCCGGCTACTTAGGTATGCGTACCCGTATGCATACCTAAGTGGATGATGTTCTAAAATCGGTTTGTCCATGAACTAATACATTTATATAATAAGAAATGCAATCTTTTGAAAACCGTGGCTATAATTTTCATGACTTGATTCGCGTGAATCAAAATCGATTTTGCTTAAATAGTGTGTTATATACTTCTATGAGAATATAAACAATTGAACAACTCTAAAACTAGTTTCATTTGAGTCATTTGAACTAGTTATGGTTAAGATGAATAAGGTTGATGTGAAAGTGTTCATATGGCTAACTTCGGTTAACTATTGTTGAGACAACAAGGTGTAAACGTTTAGGTACGATTACTCATAACTAAATGAAGGTACATTTCATTTGGGTGTAACAAGCTAAGTTCGATCTAACGGTTGAAAGATATTAGCTTGAGTCTAATCAGGTTTTCATCTAACGGTGAATATTGAATGCTTTGTTACCAAGGTAACATTGATTGCAAGCCCTGATTTGAAGACTATATAAAGGAGAACTCTAGCAACTTGGAAACCTAATCCCCACACCTCATGTGTGATACTAGTTGCGACTAGAGTCAATTCTCCTTTAACCTTAGGTTTTTTACGAAACCCTGTAGGTTAACGATTTAAAGACTTCATTAGAGATTCTGAAGCCAGACCAACTATTTTCTCTGTAATTGCGTGATCTGTTCTTGCATTTTCTATCTATTGAGTACTATCTTCTCTAAGATTGGCTCGAGATTTAATCTCCGATAGGCAAGATAAAAAGTAATCACAAACATCTTCGCCTCATTGTTTGTTTCATCGTATTGAGTACTATGATGAAAGTGTGTTAAACGTGTAGGAAAATGCATTAAATAAATTCATTCAAGTAGTATCTTGAACTAATATATTAATCACAAACACAAACACTTTCATCAAGTTAGGAATCAAGTTTCATCGTATTGAGTACTATCTTTTCCTACAATTGAAGCAAAAAATCACAAACACAACTACAGAAAGTAGGTAACCAAGGGAAATAGTGATGATTTTAACTAAAGTATACTAATGAAAGTAAAAACAAAAAGAAAATAAAGGTAGTGATCAAGGGAATAAAATACTGGTCCGAAGTTCCATCTTCCATCACCAAACGTGTTTGTCGATCGATTAAAGTAAACATTCAATCCTTTTCATACCAGTAATACTAGAGCATCCTATCACAGCCTTACTGTGCCAAAGCTCCTTGTATTGCTAAAGGCGCAAGAGCCACTCTTTGAATCCTTCTCAATTAAAAACTTGGCGCAAGCGCCATTCAAGTTTAACCTGGTGAAGAAATGGCCTTTGTGATTTGAGCCTGAAAAGGAGAGTGTACCAAGTACACCACCAACTTTTTGTTCGGCAACTTGTATGGACAAAACATAATACAATTGTAAGTAGATCTAAATTAAAGATCCTTGTACAATACGTATAAAGAATTTTTTTGTTTGTATTCCACAATCAATATGTCTAGACTAAGAAACCCGTGAACCTGATTATGTCTCGTTATTGATCATAATTAATAAAGACATAAAAACTAACTAGATTGATTACGTATTACTTGTGTTATTTTTATTATAAAGATAAAGCGATATATACGGAAAAGGAAAAACACAAGATACCAGAAGTTTTGTTAACGAGGAAATTACAATTGCATAAAAACCCTAGTACCTCGTCCAGCTTTGCACACCAAAACATATTATACCGCTACGTACACTAGCCTATTATCAGGATTCGGACTGGAATATAGTTGATACTGAATAAACCCTCCAAGCAGTTCAGATGTAGTTGTGCTCCTTACGTCTCTTGAACCTCGAAAGGCTCTACGCAATTGATTTCCGTAGTTGACGTCATTTAAAGCCTAAGGGTTGCTTCAACCTAAGTGAAGACTTTTGATACCAATTTGCCCCTAACAGATAAGCTTATTTGATTTCCCTTTTGATTTTCTGATCTAGGTTTGGAAATCTGTTTGTAATAGACAAAGTCTAGCAAATCTCACGAATCCGGAACACTTACGCTCAGTTAGCTGAGAAGATGAAAAAGCAGAGGTCTAACAACCACATCCAATATTTCGCTTAGCAATCTATATGGACAAATCCAATAAAATTCCAAGAGAATCAACTAGACAGTCAGACTCAATCAATGGAAATATATCCAAGAGTTTGTATCTCGATTTCTCAATTCAATCCGCAATCAAACAAATAGGAATTTACGAGCCTGATTGAATATAAAAAATAACTTGGACGGTATCAAAAACCAATATCCAAGTGTCAATCAATTTAATCAACAACCAAAGGTTGGATTCACAATTGATTGAACTTATGCACGACCTGTGATATTTCAATTATATAAACAAATATAATGCGGAAAAGAAATAACACAGACACCAGAAGTTTTGTTAACGAGGAAACCGCAAATGCAGAAAAACCCCGGGACCTAGTCCAGATTTGAACACCACACTGTATTAAGCCGTTACAGACACTAGCCTACTCCAAGTTAACTTCAGATTGGAATGTAGTTAAGCCCTAGCCAGTCTCACACTGATTAAGGTACAGTTGCACTCCTTACATCTCTGAATCCCAGCAGGACTCTACGCACTTGATTCCCTTAGCTGATCTTACCCACAACTAAGAGTTTCTACGACCCAAAGTCGGAGACTTGATAAACAAATTTATCTCAAACAGAAAAATCTATTGTATAGATAAATCTGTCTCCCGCAGGTAAACCTATGAGTTTTGTTCCGTCTTTTGATAAATCAAGGTGAACAAGAACCAATTGATATACCAAACTTATATTCCCGAAGAACAGCCTAGAAATATCAATCACCTCACAATAATCTTAGTCGTATGGTAGCGAAACAAGATATTTTGGAATCACAAACGATAAGACGAAGATGTTTGTGATTACTTTTTATCTTGCCTATCGGAGATTAAATCTTGAGCCAATCTTAGAGAAGATAATACTCAATACGATAGAAAATGCAAGATCAGATCACGCAACTACAGAGAAAATAGTTGGTCTGGCTTCACAATCCCAGTGAAGTATTTAAGTCCTTAATCTACATGGTTTCGTGAAAAACCTAAGGTTAAAGGAGAATCGACTCTAGTCGCAACTAGTATCACACAGGAGGTGTGGGGATTAGGTTTCCCAGTTTCTAGAGTTCTCCTTTATATAGTCTTCAAATCAGGATTTGCAATCAATGTTTCCTTGGTAACAAAGCATTCAATATTCACCGTTAGATGAAAATCTGATTAGACACAAGCTAATATCTTTCAACCGTTAGATCGAACTTAGCTTGTTACACACAAATGAAATGTACCTTTATTTAGATATGAGTAACCGTACCTAAACGTGTACACCTTGTTGGCTCAATAATAGTTAACCGAAGTTAGCCATATGAACGCTTTCATATCAACCTTATTCATCTTAACCATAACTAGTTCAAATGACTCAGATGAAACTAGTTCTAGAATTGTTCAATTGTTTATATTCTCATAGAAGTATACAAGACACAATTGAAGCAAAATAGATTTTGATTCACTCAAATCAAGTCATGAACATTATAGCCACGGTTTGCAAAAGATTGCAATCTTTATTATATAAATGTATTAGTTCATGAACAAACCGATTTTAGAACATCATCCACTTAGGTATGCATATGGGTACGCGTTCCTAAGTAGCCGAACCAAGTTTGGGTTTCGCGAGTACGCGAAATGGTACGCATACCATCCAAACTCAGCAGAAAATTTCGAACCTGAACCTTATGCCATGCGTACCGGTACGCATACCAGGTTCCTGGACTTCACAAACCAACCAGTACGCATACGGGTATGCATACCATGGTTCACGGACATGGATTACATATATGCAAGTACACATACTATGCTTAAATAAAATTGTTATAAACTCTCATTATGCATACCATGGTTCACGGACATGGATTACATATATGCAAGTACATATAGCCTTTTCATTATATGATGAATTGAACTGAGATAATGGGACTGAAACTGAGAGTTGTTGTCGCTGGTATGCAGTTGAGTGAATCAACGAAGTATTTGGTTGATTGTTGGAGTTCAATAGGTGCATTCCAAGATGTGTGTTGCTGCTGGTTAGCCGTGGCCATAAGGGCAGATGAAGTTGGTGAAGTTCAGGTGGAGTTATTGGCAGCGGGCAAGAAAGAAAATACCAGTTCGCTATGTAGTGGTTAATCAATGTTTAAGGGCTACAACCTGATTTAGAAGTCGTGCAAAATATGGAAGTTGGTTACCAGTTTTGGACAGTGTTTGGGTCCGAGAAAACAGCCAGAAAAGTGTTGTCTTGACCATCAGTTTTGTGATTTAAACGGCTGAGATTTGGAAGCTGGAAGAGTTGTTACTGAACAAGGATTGCTGGGCTGTTTTAGGTCACGATTTTACAGGGCAGAGAATCTATATAAGGGAGGCACAGAAACAGAAGAAGCGACCTCTTCCTGACCAGTTTTATGCTTGCAGATTGCTCGACGAAAGTTCTGAAAGAAAAGCTTCATCAACCTGAACCTGTTTTCTGAAGCTGCAGTGTGGTTTGCTTTCGAGTTTGCTTTAGCCCTGAATCTTATTTACTTTGAATATACCTTTGTGCTCAAACCAAAACTATGAGTAACTAATAACCTTATTGATTGGGGAGGATTTCAAAACTCCGAACATGTTTTATTGATCAATCTTATGCAAGTTATTCTTCCGATAAATATCTTTTGTTGATTGTCTTTTACCGTTCTTATGACCATGAGATGTATGCTTGCTATCTAAGTGCGCCAATTAGGTAACTCGTTTGCAACTCTAATGCTAGTATCGAGAACTTTAATCCGTAATTGTTGGAGTAATATTTACAAAAGTAGCGGTGCACTATTTGTTGCAAAGGGATTTTTATGCAATAGTGTGTAAAAGATAACCCTAGGTTAACGTGTCGAACTTACGAGCATGTGACTAGGAGCAACTTGATTCACAAATATTAATGTAACTGTTTGAATTACATCTAGAGAGCTTATTTTAGGTGGTTCACTTGATTAGAATCCGCCAGAGAACTTATTCTATGTGGTGATTTTTGGAGTCTAAAGATTCTTTGAACTTATAACTTGTCTAAAAGTTGTTAACAATCGAAATTAATTGGAAGTAGAACTTGTATGATTAATAATATCTTGTTTGGCAGTGGGGAATTAATCTCTAGTCAATAATATCTCATAATTTGAATTACAATCTTTGCAATCTTAGGACTTGTGTCTTTCAACAAAAACAATTTGTTACAAATAATAACTTAAAACTTACACCTCCCTGTGGATACGAACTCAACTTTCCTCACTACTTCTTTATAGATTTGTGTAGCATAAGAAAATTATTATTGATAGGTTGACAACCTCATCAAGTTCATCTTATATTCTTGACGAAAGGCAAAAGATGATCATGTGATGAGTAACATCTTACATGGTTTGTGTGATACAATCATTTGGTGTATACTTGGAATGTTTCGTTATGATTATTTCAATAACTTGAAAATTGATTTGATGCTAATAGTGTGTGAAAACGGCTATTGTCATCCTCTAAGAAAGTTTCAATGATTGAAATAGAGTATAGAATACTTAACCATCATTGGATTATGAACATAGTATGCATTCTTGCATGTATGTGATCCATGATCGGAACTATACTATGCATACCCGTATGCGTACCTGTTAGTTGTGAAATTCCGAGTACCTAAGTACACATACCCGTACGCGTACTGGCTAAGGGTTTGGGTCCGGAAATTTCTGCTTTGTTTGGAAGTATGCGTACCCGTTTGTATACTGGCGAAACCCAAACTCAAACCGGGTACTTAAGTATGCGTACCCGTTTGCACACTTGAGTGGTCAAAGTTCTAAAATCGGTTTGTTCATGAACTAATACATTTATATATTAAGGAATGCATTCTTTGCAAACTTTGTAAGTATGTGTATATTTTTTTGTTTTGCATATGTTTGTTTGCGAACAACAGTTTATGATCAACAGCTGCGATAGTCAGATTTCACGGATATTGGTTTCCGTTATTTTGAAGATTTGTGGCCATATTAATAATCACATGCGAGGTGTAAAATTGTGACATCCTATTTGTTGCCATTTTTTTTGTATGTATATTTGTGATGAATAGTTGCGGCATCCAGATATCATGTGATATCTGTCATTTGAAAGCTTCGTGGCTATAATAATAAACTCATGCAAGGTATAAAATCCTAAAACCTGTTTTTTTGTTTAATGATTTTTTGTTAATGATTTTTTTAGACATAAAAAAGATACCGAATATTTTTTTCCTTAGATATAAAAGATGCCGAATATGTTGACAATCTCAAATTGCAAAAATTACATTAATTCTAAGATATTAAAAGATATTATTCCCAGAAAAAAAAACACGGGATTCTTAGAGTTGGTCTTTCATTGTAAAGCATCCAATAAAAGTGTGAATATTTTTTTTTCATAACATTGTTTATTCTGTGCAAAAATAAAATAAGTGTAATCTCTAACTATAAATGAGTTTTAATATTTTTTGCTTAATACTATTTATCCCATACAAAAATAAAATAAGAATAATTTCTATTTTTATTCCTATAGTGCGAGTTATGCTCGATATTTTTGGACAAAAATATTGCAAAAAAATATATGTGGAAATTTAATTCTATTCCAAAGCGGTGTAAAAAGATACTTAATATTTTTTCTTGGGCATTCCTAAGATTCTTCTTAATTTGTTCTTCTTTGGTTTGTATTTTATTTTGCAGTTGCTGCCTTCCTGGTGACAGGAGCGCAATACTAATGTAACGTAAGAATAAAAATCATTTTTTTTCTAGGGTTTTTGTTTGACTTAAATCATTTTTTTGGGCATTCCTTAGATTCTTCATTGTTCTTCTTTGATTTGTATTTTATTTTGCAGTTGCTGCCTTGCTGATGATATGAGCGCCAATACTAAAATGTAACGTAACAATAAAAATCATCTTTATTGTTTTTTTCTTTTTTTTTTCTAGGGTTTGTGTTTGGCTTCTAGGGTTTGTGTTTGGCTTAAATTGTCTCATATACTTTAAAAGTCTAAATAGTGTTTGCGTTTTTGTTTTCAAGGTCTCCGGATGTTTTCCTTTGATTTAGTCGAACAATGAACACGAGTTCAAATTACTTCTAACATCATCGCAATCTTTTGGTTGATCTATTCGTTATTTTCCAGCATTTGGTGATGGTTTGTTTCTGCCTGGAGCATTTGGGTCTCCGCTGCCAGGTGGGTGCACTTCCGTTTCCTTCAAGGCTTCAACCCGTGAGTGGAAAAATATTTATATGTAATACCTTAACATCTCCAACACCATTAATTGGAGTTTATGATCTGATATCATATCTTGAAATCTTACTCTTTTTAACAGTGTTTTGCGATTCAATTTTGGTATGACACGTCTATTTATTTTCTCCATTTTGTGATCCCAATTAAATGTGTAGATTTCAGAAAATTTTACTGCAAATATTGGCGGTTATAGTTTTTGACATTTGTTTAGTAAATTTTCATCAAAAATATATATAGTGGAATGTATCAGTTGTGGAAGTCCGGGCGTAAGAGAGTACATATGTGCTCACTTTTTGCATTTGTGCATAGGTGCTAGGGTATTGGGAGCTTAAGGGAGGTACTAAAATTGAGTGAGCTAGATTTTAACTGTTTTTGTCCATTAATATTTTTCTTGATCATCTCCCTTACTGTATTAGTTTTTGAAAGTAAAAACACATCCTTGACACAATGTTGTAGCTTTGAGTCTTCTATGGCCTCTAATTTTTCTTTCATGGCTGCTCTATTTTTGTCATGTTCTAGATCAATGCAAATGGCATGACCTACAAGCAAATGACTTTATAAGTGGGTATCCAAAGCCGATGAAAGACTCTGGTTGAAGGATTTTAGTCAGAGTACGATATACTCTCTTATAGCAACATTGCATTCTGCACTTTTCAGATATATCCACAGAAGAGTTCATGGAATTTATGTCCCGCTGGATAAAATTAATGAGTACGTGGTAATAAAGTTTCAATGGTACCTTGGACAAGTAGGAAAAAGCATACAATCAGATGGGTTTTTGTAGTTGGCGATGCAAAAAGTAGGTTTACAACCTCTTCTACATTTTTTTTCTTGAAAGATAATTTAAACCAAGAAAGTGTTGTCATGCACTGATAGTTATGATGTTAAAAAATGTTGTAAATTCAATGCTAGCAAATATAGTCTATGGAGTACCAAGGATTGTGTTCCCTATTTTTTCTATTTCTTATTTTGTTCATTTGTCTTCTTTAAGAATGTGATCTTTTCTCTTTTAAATTTCCGTCTTGACACAAGTTAACTACTGCCATCCCTGATTGAGGATAGCCGGCAGGTGCAGATAGAACTTCTCATGAATAAATATGGGCACACCAACCTAAAGAACAAATTAAAGGTGCAAAGTCAACTTTCGCCGTACCTCCGGTAAGCCAATATCTAACCAGTATGATCTACTTATTTAAATATCATTAGCTCAGTGTAGCCTTGGAAAAAATTATTGCGGCCAGTTCAAGTCTCAAGAATAATTCTATAAGTATACAAATCCAAATCAGGCAATGTCCAACCAACATTGGCATTTTTGAACAGATAAATCCAACCCATCCTGGAAGAGGAATCCTGAAAAGGAGGTTGGCTCTTTTTGTGTTTCTCATTAATACGATATATGTATAGGGCTTGATATACTTGAAAAAGATGATCGAGAATGATTCCCTTGAAGAAAATCA
The DNA here is from genome assembly GCF_003573695.1 of Papaver somniferum. Classification (NCBI taxonomy): domain Eukaryota; kingdom Viridiplantae; phylum Streptophyta; class Magnoliopsida; order Ranunculales; family Papaveraceae; genus Papaver; species Papaver somniferum. Next base: position 184,213,999 of record NC_039358.1, read on the forward strand.
TCTCCCTTTAGCGTTGGTGGTTGCGCTTGAGCTCAAGGAGTTGCTACAGCTGGAGCCGTTCAAGTCTCATTTCCAGCCAAGAACATAAATAGCTTGAATAGAGAAAGATTCTCAACTAATCAACCCACTAAACATCAACAAGAGACACAAAGAGCATCAGTCCGAGAGGCGAGAAAGATAATTACCTGAAAATTTTTATTATATTATATATCTTGATGGTTCATGTGTGTCTTAACTTTATTAACTTAACAGGTTGATAGCTTGAATAAGAAATGCAGACTTGCTAAAATGATTGATTTAGCAATTGCATCTCTGTTACTAAGGTACTCATATGTAATTGTCTTTTCTTTTTGTCGCTAAGGTAATCATCTACGTAAACTATTTCATCCACAACTCTTCAACTAAACTTTGTTTCCATTCTTCTAAATTGCAGAGGTTTTTCAGCGAGTTTCAAGATACTAAAAGATCACTTGACGTCACAATTATTACAAGGAAAGCAGAGGTAGAAAGTGTTATGGATGAGCGCAGTTCAACAACTTGGTAACATCGAGAGCATCACTTCAAGTATGTCCAGAATCATTATCCAACCTCAAACTCCTGATGCGGTTTATTACAAATCCGTATTATCAATGAGAAAATTACATACAATAGGACTAGCTTGCTAGGCTTAAAGCCTCCCATGTCAAAAATAGTTTACATGCTGAACCATTTGTTTCAAAACATAAATTTTTTGAGTAAATGTCAATAAAGATGGTCAAAGGCCCCGGATTTTGAGAATTTTACGCGTGAATCTGATCAATTTAGACGTAATAGTGGCAAGTTTTCAAGGAAATTTAGATTTCCAATAGACTAAAGTTGATCAAGCTATAGAGAAATGATGGCTGTGAATGTGAGTGTTCTACCTGGACTTTTAGTTTGGATTTTTTTTTTTATTTGCTGCCTTTGTACGAGAAGTGATGGCTGTGGGGGCAAACTTACTAATGCTAATAAGTGACCAATGGGTGTTTTTTATAGCACACTTGAACCCATTCGTATAAACATGAATGAATTTATTTCATATGCGGCCTTGATATCACAAATACAACATAAATAAAAAAAGTTTGGTACTCGAGAAAAGAAGTAAAGAAATAATAGGCGTCCAATTTCAACTTTCGGACTTTCTGGAAAAATTAGTGAACCGTAGGTTCCAAATCTTACAATTAGCACACTGGTATTAAAAATAGATAACGTATTATTAGATTGAAAATTCCTACTAAACAACTAACCAGGTGAATCAATTAGAATCGATGCACTTTGTAGTATAAACGAAACAAGTATAAGAAATCCTTTTTTTTTTTGATAAAAAATCCTACTGTACTCATTCGGAAACTAAAATATATGTTTATACGAATCACAACCAAGCATGCCTTAATTTGATTCATTTTTCTAGACTCATTAACATTCTATCTTCATTTAGGTTCCAAATAACATAAGTTAGGTCTCATTTCCAAGGGTCCAAATAGGTCTCACATAAAAAGTATATCTATAGTGGTGCTGACGCTAATCCCATGTAACTTAGTCGAGTTAATAAAAAAGTATAATTATAGAGAAACCAACAACGACCATTTAAGGGTGACTGACATTTTTCTACCGAGAAGGTAGAGATCCACTTTTTATTTATGCAGATATCCTGCACAATACTACAAATAACGAATTGTGTAAAACTAATCCATTTTTAGAGTACTACAACAATATGGATATTGGTGCAAGGCTACTTTAACAATCGGTAATAATGTTAATTTTATTTTTTTGTAATCCATGCCAATAGAAATGCAGGACATGACGAATATTTATATTTTACCTACCCAACAAGTTCAAAATGATCCATGTGCTTCGTGCACAGACAAATATTCATTTCGTTCCACATATACGAAGAAAAATATATAGATATCAGTTTAATAAAATTCTATATTAAATTTAGAACCTACATTTGAGGATACCTCTATAAATTGGGGGATACTAAACAAAAAAAACAAAAGAAATACTACAAAATCGAAGAACCCTTATCTATATATTTTTGGTAATGGCTAAATTGCCTTTATTTAATTAGGAACGCGCAATTGGGGATATCAAAACTAATTGGGGGAAACGAATTACTTCCCCCAACCAATAGTGTTTGCTAAGGGGTGTTTTTTAGGGGAAAAAATACTAAAATACCCTTCCTTCAAAATAAAAATCAAAAAACAAAATCATATCCCCCATTTCCATCTTCACCTCTTATTAATCTTTTTTAGGGTTAGGGATTTGAAACCTAAATATTCCCCACTCCCTTTCAAATTCTAAATTTTTCCCACTCCCTTTCAAATTGTCTTCTCCTTCTCTGTCGGATCCTCAATTTGAAATCGATTTTTTTTTTTTACATTCGGAAGTGATGAATACCATGCCGGAAATGATGAAGACCATGCCGGAAGTGATGAATATCATGCCGAAAATGATGAAGACCATGCCGGAAGTGATGAAAAAAATCCAGAAGTGATGAAGACCATGTCGGTATAGATGAAGACCATGCCGGTATAGATGAAGACCATGCCGGTAGTGATGAAGACTATGCCGGAAGTGATGAAGACCATGCCGGTAGTGATGAAGACCATGTTAGAAATATTTTTTTACATCGCCGGAAGTGATGAAGATCATGCCGGAAGTGATGAAGACCATGCCGGAAAATGGTGCTGGCATGCTTGGTAACTAACATTCAATGCCGTAACTAAGTGTCGGCATGCTCGATAGAAATCTATCAATGCCGGTACTCAAGTGAAATTTTTTTTTCAAGTTTCTAGATATTTTACATCATGTGCCGGCAAAGAAATTCAAGCAACATACCATGCCGGTAGCTGTACCGGCATGCTCGAGAATTAACTGACTGTGCCGGCAGTGGACTGAAAACCAGAAAAAATTTCAAAACGGACTGAAAATTTCCGGCAGGTCGATCACCGAAAACTCTGCGTAGAGGCAAACATTTATGAAAATTTCCAACATATGCCCGCATGGTATTCATACTTCTTTTATGCCGGCACCGAGCTTTTTCAGAGAAAAAAATGGAGAATTCAAAGAAAAAAACTTCTTTTTATAGTTGAGCTTAAGATTCAGCAGCAATTCTCTTTTCACTATCATCCACCATTTTCACCAGAAAAACTTCCCTCTCAAATTTTTTTCCCTCCTTCAACTCTCACCTCACCCAAAACTAAATAATACACTAATTATTTATCAAATAATCTTATGATTTTCCTAAGTATAATTAAACACTAAACCTAATTAGTGAGGGGTAGATTAGGAATTTAAAAAATAATTAAATAAGGGGTGACTCTGATTTGATATTTGGATCCAGTTTTTGTCCTTTTCTTCTATCCTCCAATTAGTTTTGATATCCCCCAATCGCGCGTTCTTAATTAGTTGTTATGGTTGTTAGATTATATTTATTATTAGATTAGTGAGATAAATATATAGATTATAGTTATTGATTTTAGGTTGTATTTATTTTTAGATGAAAAAGAAAACCAAAGTCAAGATTTGTCATGGCCTTCATCCAGTATTCATGCCGATAGTAAAAGGTTGGCATGGTCACAAATTAAAGCCTATACTAATTGTTAAAGATTTTAACAAGGAAAAAAAAAAAAAAACAGTCAGCATGGTCTTCATCTCTATTGCCGACTTAAGCTTCCATTTTGGTAGTTAAATCATTTGCATCTGATGGATTAATTCCATTCATTCAACTATGCTGCCTCCATTTAACTTTTGCATATTCTATTATTTAACTCTTGATTTTACTTTAGACTCATTTGACTTGGACGTCAAAGTTGATGAATGCTCTTAATCCTTGACAAGTGCATATGTTCTCGATGCTGATCCAGTAGAAAGGCTAATCAAACCATAACTGTCCATTTCATTCAAATATTAAGAGCTCCATTCAAAACAAATTAAGAGCTCCATTCGAAACAAAATGGTAGTGAGTTTTTCAAGGCAAAACTTTTAGTCCAAATAAAACGGAACAACCAAAAAAAAATAGACACTAATGATTTAATTGAAAATTCATTTGCTAAAGTACAAACAGTCGGTATGGTTTTCATCACTCATGAAGATTATGCCTTAAATGCGAATTATAATTAAATTATAGCTAATTTACTCATTACTAAATTAAATATCCAATAATATTTAGATTAATTTATCACAATCATGATGTAAACTAAATTTCTTAATTACATTGATTTTTTGAATAATTGCGATGCAGTTTTATAATTTGTTTTAGTTTATAAGGATCTAAAGTCCATAAATATTTATTGTTTTTTTATTAGTTTATTCAATGTTTTATTAGCATTTTGATAATATATTATTTTTCTTTATATGAAACTATTTTGAAATATAGATAATAGATTCAATATTTTATAGCGAGGCATTGACCCGTGCGTAGCACGAGTGACAAACTAGTGAAACTAGTTATAGAGTTGTCCAATTGCTATATTCTCATAGAAGTATAGAAGAACACAATTGAAGCAAAAGCGGTCGAATCAATTCATGAACATTATATCCAATTACAAAACACAAATACCACGGAACAAAATTTATCACCTTATCAATACACGCATCATCGCATGCGTTCTGTGGATTATCAATACACGACATCATCGCATGAGTTCTATGGATCATAAAATCACCATTAGCATATATATTGCTAAAAGAACCGATAAATGGAAAGGAAAAAAAAGGCAAAAGTCTAGCAAAAAAAAACAGTAGGAATAATGAGATTTTACCTTTGCTCGTGTGCTTTATATAGAGATCATTCAAGTCCAGAATTTCCAGAAAAAAGAATATCGGTTTAGGGAAAACTACCCTGTTTAGGAAACAACACCCTAAAAGTTATGAAACTTTTGTAAATTTGGATACTTATATTATTCTCGTATTACCGTAATTATTGGTTGCTCATGAAATCTTAATTAGTAACCATGAAATAGAGATTATAGAAATCGTGAATTAATTATTAACCATGAATTGATATTTTTTTAACAAGGAAAATAATATGTAAAGATTTTGTTTACATTTTCTATATTTTTTTAACTAATTATAATTATTAACCATGAAATAATATTTTTTAATAAGGAAAATAATATGTAAGGATTTTGTTTACATTTTCAATGTTTTTTTTTTAATTATAGAAAAAAACAAATTAAGAAAAATAATTTTTGGAAATGATAATTTCTTGAGTGCTTGTTTGTTTTGTATTAGCTCAATTTTTTGTTTGTATTAGCTTTATTCAAATCATAATTTTTGTTCTGAATCATTCATACAGATTACTAACAAAAATCCAACTGATGTGGAGGACCACCAACAAAGATTTGCGGAAAAGAGATTCATGACCGGGCTAATCAAATTTTGCAGAATAGAGAATTATGATCGGGATAATCAGTTTTTTTTTGAAATTATATTTTTTCGTTTTTTTTGAAATTTTATTTTTTCTCGATTTAATTGATAGTTTGGGGATGTAATTAGGAAAATAACATTTTTTGTATATGTAAACGGACATTGGACACTGAACACTTGATGATCATTCGATTTACTTTTTCATCACGTGATGATCATTCGATTTATTTTCTCATCACGTGATGATCATTCGATTTAATTTTTTGATTATCATGAAGGAATCGAGATTTGATATATTATTGGCATTATTATTGGCATGTTTGGAGATTTTCAAGATTTTGTTATGCGAGGCAAGAAGAAGATTTTTCAAGATTTAGTTATCTTATTTTTAGAAAATAATATCTCTTTAGTTAAAATTCAATATTTTATTACTAAAAAAAGTAAATGGTGGGGCCAGAATCAACCAGAAGCTAGAATTCAGAATCAACGTGGAGCTCTGGTGAATGAGAATGCTTTAAAAAACTCTGTTATTGTATAGAGAATTTGAGTCATTTGAACTAGTTGTGGTTAAGATGAATAAGGTTGATATGAGAGTGTTCATATAGCTAACCTCGGTTAACTATTGTTGAGCCAACATAGTGTACACGTTTAGGTACGGTTACTCAAACCTAAATGAGGGTACATTTCATTTGTGTATAACAATCTAAGTTCGATCTAACAGTTGAAAGATATCAGCTTGAGTATAATTAGGTTTTCATCTGACGGTGAATATTGAATGCTTTGTTACCAAGGTAACTAAGATTGCAAACCCTGATTTGAAAACTATATAAGGGAGAACTCTAGCAACTAGGAAACCTAATCCCCACACCTCATGTGTGATACTAGTTGCGACTAGAGTCGATTCTCCTTTAACCTTAGGTTTTTCACGAAACCCTGTAGGTTAACGACTTAAAGACTTCATTGGGATTGTGAATCCAGACCCAACTATTTTCTCTGTAGTTGCATGTTCCAATCTTTCCTTGTTCTATCGTATTGAGTACTATCTTCTCTAATATTTGCTCGAGATTGATTCTCCGATAGGCAAGACAAAAATTAGTCAGAAACATCTTCGTCTCATCGTTTGCGATTCCACAGTATCTTGTTTCTCTACTGAAAAAGCGGGGGTACAACAACCACACCCAATATTTCGCTTAGCAATCTATATGGACAAACTCCAATATACTTTCTAGAGAATCAACTAGACAGTCAGACTCAATCTAGATAAAAAGTATATCAAAGAGTTTATATCTCAAACTCTCGATTTGATATATACTCAAGCAAATAGAAATCTGCGAGTCTTTATCAAATACTAGAGAGATAACTTGGATGGTACCAAAGACCAATATCCAAGTGTCAATTAATTTAAATCAACAACCAAAAGGTCGGATATTCTAATTGATTGAACAACGCACAACTTGTGATATTTCAATTATAAAACAAAATATAATGCGGAAAAGAAATAACACAGACACCGGAATTTTGTTAATGAGGAAACCGCAAATGCAGAAAAACCCCGGGACCTAGTCCAGATTGAACATACACTGTATTAAGCCGCTACAGACACTAGCCTACTCCAAATTAACTTCGGCCTGGACTGTAGTTGAAGCCCAATCAATCTCACACTGATCCAAGGTACAGTTATGCTCCTACGTCTCTGATCCCAGCAGGATACTACGTACTTGATTCCCTTAGCTGATCTCACCCACAACTAAGAGTTGCTACGACCCAAAGTCGAAGACTTTAATAAATAAATCTGTATCACACAGAAAAGTCTACGGTAATAGATAAATCCGTCTCCCACGAATATACCTACGAGTTTTTTTCCGTCTTTTGATAAATCAAGGTGAACAGGACCAATTGATAAACCGGACTTATATTCCCGAAGTACAGCCTAGTATTATCAATCACCTCACAATAATCCTAATCGACGCAATGAAAAAAGATATTGTGGAATCACAAACGATGAGACGAAGTGTTTGTGATTACTTTTATATCTTGCCTATAGGAGATATCAATCTCAAGCCAATTATTAAAATTGTACTCGTACGATAGAAACATCAAGATCAGATCACACAACTGCAAGAAAGTAGTATCGGTCTGGCTTCACAATCCCAATGAAGTCTTTAAGTCGTTAACCTGGTTTAGAAGAAGAAACCAAAGGTTAAAGGAGAATCGACTCTAGCTTAGCACAACTAGTATCACACAGAAGGTGTGGGGATTAGGTTTCCCAGTTGCTAGAGTTCTCCCTTATATAGTCTTTCAAATCAGGGTTTGCAATCAATGTTAGCTTGGTAACAAAGCATTCAATATCCACTGTTAGATAAAAACCTGATTTAGATTCAAGCTAATATCTTTCAACCGTTAGATCTAAAACTAGCTTGTTACACACAAATGAAATGCACGTTTCTAGGCTTGTGTAACCGTACAAAAACTTGTACATTTGTTGGTTCAACAATAGTCAACAAAATGGTTAGCCATATGATCACTTTCGTATCAACCATATTCTTCTTCACCATAACTAGTTCAAATGACTCAAATGAACTAGTTAGAGATTTGTTCAATTGCAAGGAAATCTTATGTAACTACACAAGACACAAATGAAGCAAAAACGATTTGATTCACTCGAATCGGTTCATGAACTATATAGCCACGGTTTGCAATTTGCATTCCTTAGTTTATATAAGAATAAGTTCACAAACATCGTTTTTAGATATAACCTACTCAAGTTCGCGGACTGGGTTCGCGGACTTACGTTCCCGGACGGAGTTCGCAACCTCCAGCAGAAATTCTCGGGACGAGAACTTCCGCCAGTTCGCGGACTTGGCTCACGCCACCATGTTGGTTCTCTTGATCAACAAAGTTCGCAAACTTCAGTTCAAGGAATAAGGACTTATACATATATGTGTTTCCACAACAATGCTTATATCCTCCAATGGTTATATAATCTAAACTCTCATTTCAATCATTGAAACATTCTTAGAGGACGTTGATATTTTATAGTTGTTATTCACAAACTATTTTTCGTCAAAGAAAGCAATTTTCAAAGTGATTGAAACTTGTCATGAATTTCGTCACTAGGTAAAGATGAACTTGGTTAAAGCGAAAGCTTACAAACACATATTTCGAGAAATAGATAGGCGAGATAAACTCGGCTCGAAATAGCAAATGTGTATAATCTAAGTTTATATAGCAAAATGACTTTTATCTCAAGATAGGAGATAAATAGACTTTTGAGTGATAGATAAGTTCAAGTCTCCACATACCTTTTAGTCGATGAAGATCCACCGATTCCTTGAGTAGTCCTTCGTCTTGTATGATGATTTCCATGGAGTTCTTGAACTCAACTACACTTTCTATCCTAGTCCGAGACCTTAGCTATAGTAGACTAGAAATCAAGACTTACAGTTTTGATCACTGACATTGACAAACATGCTTGAGATAGCAACGCATGCGAGTTCGACCGAGCAATGCTCTAACATCCACCATACGATTAAGATTATTGTGAGGTGATTGATAATACTAGGTTGTTCTTCGGGAATATAAGTCTGGTTTATCCATTGGTTCCTGTGCACCTTGATTTATCAAAAAACAGAACAGAACTCGTAGGTATTTCTGTGGGAGACAGATTTATCTATTCCAATAGACTTTTCTGTGTGAGACAGATTTGTTTATCAAGTCTTCGACTTTGGGTCGTAGCAACTCTTGGTTGTGGGTGACATCAGCTAAGGGAATCAAGTGCGTAGAATCCTGCTGGGGTTCATAGACGCAAGGAGCGCAACTGTACCTTGATCAGTGTGAGATTTGATTAGGGCTCAACTATATTCCAGCTTGAAGTTCATTGGTAGTAGGCTAGTGTTTGTAGCGGCTTAATACAGTGTGGTGTTCAAAGCTGGACTAGGTCCCGGGGTTTTTCTGCATTTGTGTTTTTCCTCGTTAACAAATTTCTGGTGTCTGTGTTATTTCTTTTCCGCATTATATTTTGTTATATGATAAAAATATTACCCTGTTGTGCGTTAGGATCAATCAATTAGATAATCCAACCTTTGGTTGTTGATATAAATTGATTGACACTTGAACATTGGTCTTTGGTACCGTTCAAGTTATTCCTCTTATTCAATCGGGCTCGCAAATTCCTATTTGTTGATTGCAGATTGAATTGAGAAATTGAGATATAAACTCTTTGATATACTTTTCTCTAGATTGAGTCTGACTGTCTAGTTGATTCTCTTGAAAGTATATTGGAGTTTATCTATTCAGATTGCCGAACGAAATATTGGGTGTGGTTGTTAGACCCCCCGCATTTTCAATCAATATCCAAGAATCAATCAAGTCGTATCCAACAAACAATGACGGATGTATCTACTTTGATTGATTTACGTACAACCTGTAATATTTCAGTTATAAATATAAACAATATAATTCAGTATAGAAATAGCACAGACACCAGAAATTTTGTTAACGAGGAAACCGCAATTGCAGAAAAACCCCGGGACTTAGTCCAGTTTGAATACCAAACTGTATTAAGCCGCTACAGACTCTAGCCTACTACACATAACTTCGGAATGAAATGTAGTTGAGATTGAAATAAACCCCCACAACAATACAATAACATTCTTTTTACTTCTTACGCCTCTTGAATCCCAGTAGGACTCTACGCAATTGACTCCCTTAGCTGACGTCCTTTATAGCCTAAGATTTGCTTCAACTCATTTGAAGACTTTAAACCAATCTGCCTCCCACAGATAAGCCTATACATATGTGATTTCATTTTTGATCAATAGATCAAGGTGAGACTGGAGATCGATAGAAATAGACAAAATCTAGCTAACCTCAAAATCCGGACTTATGCTTCTTTAAGAGCAGCCTAGATTATTATTCACCTCACAAGTATTAAACCCGTGGAATCACAAAGTCTGAGACGAAGAGAACTTTGTGATTTCCATCTATCTTGTTTGAGTGAGCACCTCAGCAATCAAAAAAGTATTAGGATACTCGAACTATCAAGATAAAGATAGTTGGATCTAGCTTCACGAATCACTAGGTGAAGTACTTTTAGTCGCTAAACCCTATAAGGGTTTTAGAGAGAGGACGACTCTAGTTTACAACTAGGATACACAAAGATAGTGTCAGGAATTCAAAAATCCCAGTTTCTTGAGGTTCTTCCTTATACAGACTTTCAAAGTATAGGTTGCTTTAGGTTTAAGCTAAGATAGCTTTGGAACCAAGCAAACAATATCCACCGTTAGATGAATCTTTGAAATAAGATTAACATACCAAGATATACACTGTGGTAACCAAATCGTGTACAAAGACATTGTTCATGGAAGGTTAGTCGAAACTAGTCAATTAAACCATAAGCTTAATCATTTTCATATAACACTCAAGAATTTAAGCTTGAGTCACAACCATAGCTTATAATGTGATCAATCATGTCTATATAGTGATTTTAGAGATTTATTCAAATGCTAATTATCTCACATAAATAATTTTTTGTGCATTTGAAAATACTCGACAGGCAAAGTACGTGTACTCGACCTTGCTCGTGACTATTTTTGTCATGGTACATGTTTCGGGTATGTGTACCCTTAAGACAAAAACGGGTTTAGGAATTCACAAAACTTTTCCGGTTTGCGTACCTGGTATAGATGCCACACCAATTTCAAAACCAACAGTTCCTTTACTGTATGCAAACTAGGTATGCCCACCATTCCTGGTTCACGAGCAACAGACTTTTTATGGTATGGATACCGGATATGCGTACCAAAAATTTGATGTCGAACTATAGCTACTCCGGTACGTGTACTGGGTACATGTACTGCGGCTCCGGACCTATAAAAGTTTTCTCAGTATGTGAAACTGGTATGCATACTCTCTTGTATCCAGATTTATAGTAGTTCTATTTTTCTCTCTAAATCAATTCAAATCATTCCCAAATAACATTAATGACACATATCACTATTCCAGTCTATTTTCGAATGATAGTCTTGAATCACGATTTAGATTATGAACAATAAATTTTTCTTAACCGAAATTTATCAAGTATGAACAAATGTTCATTAATCTTAGTCATATATATTTCGAGAACTAATTACAAAGATAAACTTGACTCGAAATTCTTATGCTTATGATAGTCTAATTAGTCATGCAACGTCGTCTCATAGATAGAAGGATGAATATAACTTGAGAAATAGGTGGTTTAGTCTTCACTTACCTTTTGTTGAAGAAGTTCTCCAAAAGCTTCGGTTGATCTTCGCTTTCAAACGGTAGAACGCGGTGATGTTTGATTCTCAACTACACACTTCTATCCTAATCTGATACTTGACTAATTATTGAATCGAAATCAAGATATATTTTTGATCAACTAATTTGACAACAACCTTGATATAGAAACACTTGTGAGTTCGACCGATCAATGCTTTAACATCTTCCGTTCAAATTAAGAGTGATCATTTTTCTAAAGTTTTTCACCTGCAACTCATACGTAAAGTACTCCTTAGTTACCAACATCACTGAAGCTCATCGATCGTGATCATTATTCTTAAATTGACTAGTGACTTGCTAATTAGCCTTTATTGTTTTCTTTTTCCTTTCTTTTGCCTTTTTTTTTCTCGTAATACGGTGAAAAAGGAGCGGATCCCCCAAATTAAATTTTTAACTTAGTTATTCACTTACCCTTCTGGCTATTGATATATATAAATTTAACCTTATAATTTACAAGCCTTATAACTTGTATATATAGCTCAACTCAATCCAAGCCGTGACTTACTTTCCATTATGTTATCTCCAAAGATATTTTCAAAATATGATAGGATTTGAGAGAGAAATTCTTGTTGCAAGGAAACATCAGAACATAAATAAATAAAAAATACTCTTCATCTTCCTTGGATGGTTTCTAAACACGGATTTGTCACTGATTAAGCATCACTTACTGCTAGTGAATCGTATGTAAACGATACATATCATGCAGTTACATAGGAGACTAATAGCGTAAAAGCACTCAAAAGAGCAAGTTTAAGAATAAGAATCAATAAGAAGAACATATCAGCAAGGATGAACCACATAAACTGGATGCTCCGGCTGTGGTTCCAACTAGCAAAGTTTGCAGTCTAGATCGACACCTTAACCTCATATAAGATTGAAAATTTAAACAGTTATCTGAACTATATCATATGCAGTCTCACTTTTAAGTTATCTTCAATCCTATTGAACTGTGCCGGGAAAGACCCACGACCAGTAAAAGCTACTTAGTTCTCAACAATACTTGTGAATTTTTCTAATTTGTTTTGTGTCATTTAAATCAAATAACGCAGCTACTTGTATAAAAACAACTTCTTCTTTTTTTTTCAAAATCATAAAAAAAAAAAAAATTACTACCAAAAAACGTTACAACCAAAATACATCAAGTGGCAATAACTAACCTAAAAATGAACATAATCGAACATACTTGTTAGTAGGCCATTCCATTCTTGACAGAAAATTTGGTCTGATAGAGTAAGCTATAGACTAGCCACTTTCCAAGTTGCTACGACCTTTTTAATCTAGAGGATCTGCAGAAAAATTAATCTCACAGAAACCATGTCTAAACTGAAGTACCTGAAAAGAGACGTTTAATCTTATCCATCTTGCTAGGAAAATCCAAGGCAAGGAATTAGAAAGAAAATCTCTAATCACAGCTTTGGATTCTGATTGTACTAGAATATGACCAAATTAAATCGATTAAGCTTTGCCACTTTAGACCCTTTATAACAACAAGAATTTCTGCAAGATAATTGGTAACTAATCCAGCACCACCAGATTCTGCACCCATAAATGAACCATCTGCAGCTCTACCTATAAATCCACACCCTGCAAGTCATGGTTTCCTTTAGAAGCACCATCACAACAGATCAATATTCCAGAAGTTGGCAGTTTAAATTTACATTTTACTACCCTGATACTTATGGCACTCCTACACCCCATGATAAAAGTTTTCAAAATCAACAAATCATATACCTCATTTCTCATATGACCTTTCATTCTAGCACTACACTCATGAGTAAATGTAATGACCTTCTTCTGAACAATTAAGATATGTGGACTTATGTCTTCAAAAACTCTTATATTTCTTGAAAACTAAATTTCTTTCATGAGACAAAAAGCAGCAACCTTTCATATTTAATGTACTATTATACTTTTTAATTTACTGAAATTAAGAATATCAGCAAAATGAGTCTGAATTTAAAAAGTTGAAGATGCCTCCAAACCAACTCCAAAGTATGTGACTTAATTGCAAAACATGACAAATAATCTACTGTTTCTTGATCTTCACCATAAAAATAGCATTTAGATTCATTTTGGAATCCTCTCTTTTTCATACTATCATCAGTGGAGCATACTTGTTTTACCAGTTTCCATATATTAGTATAAATATATGGATGGACATAATTTGACCAAATCTGTTTATAAGTATTAGAAGCAGGGAAATTTTTTATTACCTTGTGATAAGCAAAAGAAACAGTTAAGATCCCCAACTGATTTCCAAACTAGATTCTTAGATCAGAAAGACTAACAAGTATGCTCCACTACCCATTCATAATTAAATCAGATACTTTAATTTGATCATTTTGTCTAATAAAAAAAAGGTCATTTCCCATAATATCTATCAGAGCAGTGTCATTGAGCCATTTGTCATACCATACTGAGATGTGATTTCCTTTCAATACTAGCCATCTTACATCTTCTTCTGATGGATGCATAATCCAATTTAAGCCAAGCCATACTTTCTGTATGAAGTAACTCATCTGCCATCTACACTTTGATAATTAGCTCTAAAAATCTAGCACATTCACTATCTTCATTCTGAATATTTCAAAGAAGTTATATCTTCAAGGCCTCTGATTCCCAAACCAACTTCTGCATAAAAATAATTTATATTTTTTATCTCATTGAGTTATACATATTAAAACCTTATACTATGTGATTTTCGCTACATAACCATGTTTGTTTAAACTTTAGAAGCTAAGAGTAGATTTCATAAACTGTTGAAGCTAATGTTTTATCAATGGTAATATGAGATCCATTTGGATATTTCTATGCTTACTTCCTTAACGTATCAAAGACCAAAATATTTGGTACTATTTTTACGGGATCGGAAAAATTATAAGAGATTGGCTCGGGTTAAGCCAATCTAAATTAAATTCTATGTATATTATGGTATAAATACAATGGTGAGATTTGATTTCACCAACCGTCAGAAAATTAAGTAATAAGTTAAGTTAAAGATGAAACGCAGGGTACCAAAATACACCACCAACTTTTTCTTAGGCAACCTGTATCGACTAAACTCAAATACAATTCCAAGAGTTGCAACTTAATGAATCTCAATCAGGAATTATATGAAGAGTTTATATCTCTTTCTCTCACAACCAATATGTAAACGGAGACAAGTCCGTGAAACTGATTATACCTTGAGAGTACTTGGGCGGTTCCAAAGATCAATATCCAATCAAGTCTTATCCAAATATTACGATGGACGTATCTACTTTGATTGATTTACGTACAACATGTGATATTTCAATTATAAAGATAAACAATATAATGCGGAAAAAGAAATAACACAGACACCAGAAATTTTGTTAACGAGGGAACCGCAAATGCAGAAAAACTCTGAGACCTAGTCCAGATTTGAATACAAACTGTATTAAGCCGCTACAGACTCTATCCTACTATCAAAACTTTGGAATGGAACGTGGTTGAGACCAAATACACCTCCACAGTAATTCAGTTACAGTCGCGTTCCTTACACCTCTTGAATCTCGCAAGACTCTGCTCAATTGATTCCCTTAATTGAATCCACCGTCACAGTAATTCAGTTACAGTCGCGTTCCTTACACCTCTTAAATCTCGCAAGACTCCGCGCAATTGATTCCCTTAGTTGACGTCCTTTACATCCTAAGAGTTGCTTCAACTTAATTGAAGACTTTAAACCAATATGCCTCCCACAGATAAGCCTATATGTGATTTCCGTTTTGATCAAAGTTCAAGGTAAGATAAGAAATCGTTTACAATAGACAAATTCTAGCTAACCTTAAAATCCGGTACTTACGACTCCCGAAGAGCATCCTAGATTATTATTCACCTCACAAGTAAAACTTACTCTAATTTCAACAAAGAATCATTATATAGGAATATACTTGTAGAATCACAAAGTCTGAGACAAAGAAATTTTGTGATTTCTATCTACCTCGCATGATCGGAGTGAGACTCAACAACCAGTAACAAGATTAGGATACACAAACTATCAAGATAAAGATAGTCGGACCTGGCTTCATGAATCCCTAAGCGAAGTCTTTTTAGTCGTTAAACCTAAAAAGGTTTAAAGGTGAGAATAACTCTAGTTTACAACTAGGACACACAAAAATAGTGTCGGGGATTCAAAGATCCCAGTTGCTTGAGGTCCTTAAGGTAGGCAGCATCCAAACTGGTTTTGCAAAGTGGCACTCAAAGAAAAGATGTTTTAACATAGATTCACAAGGATTACTACAGAAAACAAAATGCATTTCTATGAATTCTGTAGAAGTGTGGAAGAACTGATTCCAAGATGGAGTTTGTTAACGATGGATTATCACAAGATTTCTTTAGATCTAACAACAGTTCAAATATATTCCTTGGTACTCAAGGTGATCATGTACCGAAATAAAAGATCGCGTCGATACTTTGATCTAGTTTGAGTGAGCCTTATATCAGAATAGAAGGTTCTCAAGAATAAACAAACTAGGTGCAATCAAAGTTTCAACAACCGTTAGTCAATCAAATCAACGATTGAAAACTACAACAACAATGCAATTATCTAGTTTCCCACCAACGGTACTCGTAGATCTTCTTGATCCCAGGGAAGTCTTTAAACGAGCGGTCGTAAGAGATTTCACCTAATTAGGATACTTTCCTCTCCGAATAGACGGCTCCACCAGAAACAACAAGAAATGAAGTTTGCCTGGCTCTTAGAATAGTTTGCTAGAAATGCAAACTTAGATATTTATAGACCAAGGTTGTTTGGATACCAAGGAATTTCCAAAAAAAAAATATTCTTAATATATGCAATGAATTTATAGACCTTCTCTTCTAATTTATCTTTGAATATCGGTATAGTAACACGCAAATAAAACCCGATTGTGGAAGTACAAAGTTAAAAAAAAAATTACTGTCCAGAATCGGTTTATGTTCATGCACTTATAAACCAATTCTGGTGATGTCTTTTCATATTTCGATTTCGAACCCTGAATCCGTCGATGCTAATCATCATATAAACCGATTACTCTGCATGCTCTTCATGGCCGAAAAACAAAATCCAGAATTGGTTGATACGATATGTCAACATAAACCTATTCTGGGTAAGATCAGAGATTTTAATTTTCAAAAATCGTAGATTTAATCATGTAAATCAGTAAAGAAATGCGAATACTAGAACGGGTTGATGGAGATTTACATTTTTCTTGGTTGGATCGAAGATCGTTGGAGAAGAGGATCAAAAAAAATTGACTAGGATTTTGAGAATTTGAAAAGATCAACATGAAAATAGAAAGTTTTTTTGTTTAGGTTTTTATGTTTTTTGGATTTTTACTGAAAATGGTAATGAATTGGTATTTATATGAATTAGTTTTAGGAATTAATTTGGAGGTAAATTAGATTTTTTTGTGAAATTTGGCACCCCATAGCCATTTGATAGAGTTGTGAGAGAAATTTGATGAGCCCCAAATAATTGGCCTAGGCCCCAAAATAGGCAGGCATTTGACGGGGGAGCAAAGAAACCACATATTTATTTAGGACCAATTTTCTAGCTTGAACTAAGGTTGTACTTAGCCAAATTTGGAATTTCTGATCCATTTCAGGACTATATTGTCAAAAGTTTTTGACTTTGATCTATCTATAAAAATGGTGCCCTTATGACTGATCTTTTATATTTATTCTTTGAATTTTGAGAAGGATAGTCATTATCCTTATGCCTAGAATGATACAGAAAACACCTGATTTTTTTAATATTAATTAACTGCCCAGAAGCAGAACTGAATTGATCAATGATGTTTAGGATACTTTTACAATTTATCAAATTTTTTTAGTAAAGAACAGACAGATTTGCTATGCGTAGACATTTTTATTCCTGAAATCTGTTTAATTCTTATTTTCCCAATAAAGTCCAGAAAAAACTTCCACATATATTATGAAAATGAAAGGAGATAAGGATCTCCTTGCCTTAAACTCTTGACAGGAATAAAAAACTCACCATGTGGTCCATTGGGTAAGACTGCGATAGAAACTGTTGAGACACGTTGCATAATTAAAATGCATCAGTCCTTTACTGAAGCCAAATGCATTTAAAGTTTGAACTAAAAATTCACGATTGATCCTGTCAAAAGCTTTCGACATGTTAATTTTCAAACCTAGACCTCCATTTTTGGTTCTCATTTGTTTTTAAAGAGTCAATATCACCTCATGTGCTACGACGATGTTATCGACTATTTATCTAATAGAGAGAAATGTTGATTGAAAAGGGAAATCATTTTCTCTAAGGAATTTTGATTGGGGAAAATCTTAATGAAGTGTATCACTTAGACCAATTGGTTTAAAGTCATTTAGTGTTTTTGGATTTTTTTTTTTCATTTATGGAATCAAAAACAGAAATGTTTCATAGCTTTGGGTTTAAACTTTTTGTTTTGAAAATTTCTTAAATTGATAGGACTATTTGGGGTCTAACTAACTCCTAATTGTGTTTGAAAATACTTGTCGAGAACCCTTTTGATCCTAGAGATTCATTTGAGTTATAATGTAGTACAGAATTCAAGTCCTCCTCTAGTTATAGGCATATCAACGATGGAGGGTATGCTTTAAAAAAAGATAAAAAAAGGTGTTAATAGTGGTTTGAGCAGTTTTATTTTTTATAAATTAGGTACTGCAATTCAAAAAGGTGTAGGAGCTCAGCTTGTTGTTAGGCTACCAATCAAAGCTCGGTGCGAGTCATGATGTTAGCTCTATATGTACCGGAAAAACAAAGTTGAGAAAAATAATAGTGAAATCAGGATGATTATTGGTTAAAAAGAACAACGAGGACATCTACTAGACCGGAATAAGCATCATAGATATTTGTACGGTGTCTGCTGTACAAATACACCTGGATCGCTTTTACTGTTTTGGTCTGGTAATCCTTACTGTTTTGGTCATCTTCACATTCAACTTTTTTTTTTTTACAGTGGCTGCCTAACTGCTCATTCTTAACCATCTCAACTACGATGAAGAGAAGGGCTCAGGTCCCCTTTCCCCAATTAGGCATTCTTTCTTCTTTTCTTTTTTTTTGAAGCATAACTAGGCATCCAATGTATAAAGATTAATGCCTGATGCACCTGCATAAACTTGTACCCGATCTTGTTATCATGTGTTTTCTTCCTCCCACTCCCATAATCACTTCAGTAGTCCACAGCCACAGGACTTTCCCCTAGCATCCATTGACCACCACAGTTTTGGAGACTCGAATAGTACGAACAATTGGGTAAGAAACTTTAAAGCAGGTAGTTGCTCTTATGAACACGATACGATGCACACAGATGAATAGAACACTGATATAGCCTAATCCGCAGAAGTCCAAAGACTGGTGACCGGAGAAAAAACAAAATATTGAAACTTGAGATGGATTCTCCAATGGATTTCTAGAAGTCTTTTTTTATACTCTCATCATGCTTTTTTGGCAGTGGTTACATGTTGGTTTTCAGTAACTTTCTTTCCTTGTAAATGAACCATTCACAGAGAATACAGACAAAAGAAATACTATGGACAAAAGAAAAAGAAACAAAGACAAGTCATTTTTGTGACCCAGAATTTCACGTTATAGACTTTCCGGAATTCAAAAACGTCCCGCAAAAACATGGATACAAACACTAAACATTCGGATGGTTTGTGCTTAGAGATTTCATTCATGGAAAAATAATGAAAATAATTAATGTTTCGGAAACACAAACACGGGGTTTCAGAATGTCATGCTACAAAAGAACAGCACCAATCTGATGGTTGCTCAAATAATTATGACGACCATTGATTTAAGCGTACAAAATAACCAATACAACCTCATCGCTGTTTCGTTCATTGTGTGCTACTCATGCCCATGTGAAGAATGCCTCGCATCAACCATGAGTTGGAAGTTCGTTCAGACTTGTATCCTGAACGCCCCCCTTAAATCATTCAAACTAAAGCTTTATATCAATTGACATCTCTCTGTAATTCAAAGAGGCCTACCATTCAAAAAGGATCATTCAGTGACAACGCAAAGATCACTCGTTTAAATACAATTACATGTTACCCAATAACTACAAACAAGTAATATGGAGGGTAACGATGGGTAATTATTTTTTACACAATAACAAGACCGTTAAGACAACTTGACGCTTCTCTATGGGCTATATCACCAAAACTAGGGAATAACAAAAGCAAGAGAACTATCATATACCTGTATAAGAAACAAGAAGACTTGCACTGCTTCATTGTCTGGTGGAAAACCGAGACGATAGATTGCTTGGGCAAGCATGATTTTTCCTCCACAGGGCCTCAAAACCCTCGAAGCATTTAAATATATTAATCTGTAAATACAAAAAATAGCCAAACTGAAGGTGAGATTTCAAAATAAGTAGACACCAGTGTAGAAAGAAAAAAAAATGGCTGCCGAGAAACGAAATGGCAAAGATGATACTAAATCCGTGTAAGACAATTCTTAAGAAAAACCTATGAAGTTCTTATGAAATTTACTCTGCAATATGCGCTAGCTCAAGTGAATGGTCCAAAATTGCTTCATATTAAGAAAACCAACTTATCTGTCTATCTAACATAATACCTTGAACCTATGGTAACTGGAAAACAAAACTAAGTGATCTATCCCCATCAAATTTCACAACTTTAGTTGAGTCAAAGTAGCCATATTTTCATAAAGAAAACTTCTGGTGTTACAAAACTCTATCAAAACAAAGATCGTGTCCTGAGTCGATCTTCGACTGATCTTGAGCTAGAGGAGATTTTATAAGTATATTCCAAAACTTCAGGTCTAGTACTGACCTTCCAACGCCTCTTCTGCATAAAAAGATAATCGATACCATCTAGCCTTTTAATAATTTCTCTGAATGTCGGTCTATCTGCTGGGTTCTCACTCCAGCATTTCTTTATCAACCTGTAAGGCAAATAATATTATTAGAAATGCTGGCAAGCTGTAAACAAACACTCACAACTTTCTAAGAAGTAAATTATAAAAACATTAAAATAAAGAAGAAGAGAAAAAGAACTAAAACAGAGTCGTCCAAGAAAGAATGCATCGAAGTTTCAAGTCGAGGATTGAGTTAAATCAAAGTGAAGAACTGCGCAGACCAGCTGTCTTAGTTTCTTAGCTATTGTAATACTTGTAAGTACGATAGCTCCTAGCGTATCAAATTGTTCACGGGTACGGAAGTGTATTTCATAGGTATTGAAGTGCATTGCACCATCCATGAATTGAAGCATTTGATCCAAGTTTGGCCATATCTATCGATGAGCATTGGATTGATGCAGACTAAAACAGAATCTCTAAATCTTAGAAATTTTGGACCATACGATCACCTTTTCTAAGAAAACTGACCCAGAACCTCTTTGCAGGTGGGATGATCTACAAAAGCACATTACTCATTTCCAAAAATGACCAATGTTTGTGTCAGACAAACACCTATCTAATGGAATCACTACAAGACCACATTTAATTCGGGACTACCCAGTGTTATGTTCGAAAGCAATACGTGCTGCAGCTATCAACTAAGTTGCAGCATCTTATACGTACATAGATTAAACCAATCGAAAAACTTACTCTCTTAATCCATGTGAGTAAAGCCTTTCTGGAGCACTGAAAGGTGGGCGTTCTTTTTCAGCATATGCTTTAGGAACTTCTTCCTCCTGTTTTGGGAAAAAAGGTGGGTGCCCTTCTATCATCTGAAGCACACAAGACAGAGGAGATTATTTAGAAATACTAGGATAGTCATTTCTTTCTTATTACAAGTATGAAATAGTTAGCACAAGTCGCAAGAAGATAGGTGGAAATGTGACTAACGTCTCAAGATTTTCCCAAATAATCAGCGAGCAGTAATAGAAGAAAACCTTTACCTCTTGGAGAATTAAAGCAAATGAAAAGACATCTACTTTTAGATCATACTCTTCATTTCGAAATACCTCTGGTGCCACATAACGACCTATTCAAAAGAAAAAGTATTACAGGGGATTTTAGTTAACTCAACAGTAAATACTCAGCACAGTTGAAGCAAAGAAAATAACTAATGATCAGGTCAAATTTGAGAGCACCAAGCTGATACATGATGTGAGATTGACTGAACTCTCTTTGGTGTCAATGTGACAGATACTTCGATGAATTAGTATAAAACTACCCATTTCATTACCAAGTACAATTTGTTTCTGAGAATAAGACGACGACATGTCCAACATTGCCATCTTTTCCAGTCAGGTAACTATGTCAAATTGACACTAAATATTAAATTGACATTAAAAGCTCAAAAAAAAAAAAAAAAAAAAATTTACACAAATAGCACTAATCTTACATGAAGTTTCTGGAGAGAATATGAATTTATCTTGTTTAACGGTTTTCGCAACTTTCAACAGCTTGCTTACTCCAAAATCCGCAACTTTCAGATGCCCGGAATCATCCCGCAGTATATTTCTGTAATCTTACTCGTAGATAAAGTAAGAACCACTGGAAGTTCAGAATTTGAGGAAAATAAAGACTTAATGCAAAACAGAGACCAGCCTACAGGTTGATCTTGTTATTAACAGTTTCACAGATAAAGCTAGACGTAGACACTTACGAAGGCTCCAGATCACGGTGGACTACTGCTTCAGGTTTGTTTTCATGCAAATAGTTCATTCCCCTGAAGAATCAGCAGAATTAGAGACAATACAAAAAGGGAAATATGCAGATCTAATTAAACCATTGACTCACAAATTTTCAGTGAACTACTAACTATAGATGAAACACAAGCGCAAATTTTCAAAAACCATTCAACCAGGAATTTTGAAGCTCTCCAAATGGGCAGCTAATCAAAGATATGCTTCTGTATATAGTAGGGAGTGGACCAATAATCAGTACTAGAATGGACCTCACAGTGTTGAAGTTTCTAGGATTTCCTCCACCCTCCCTCTTTTTAAATCTCAAAAACTGCTGGTGGTTTACAAATTCCATTTTAATTCCTTCTTAGTGCGACTTCATTATTTGATTGTTGTAACTATCCAAGACTATAAATAAAAATTGTACTTCTGGAAGAGAATTTGGCCAACTAGGTAATTACTAATGTGGTCTATCCAACTATTTCAGTTACTGCTGATGTTGAAACGGTTTGATTGTTAAACTAAAGTAATATTCTTCCTCCTACTGCTATCATATAATACTTTCATGATCTGGAAATTCCTTGCACATGTTTATTATTATAACCCAAGTAATTTACTAATAGCAGTTGAATTATTTCAGCAAGGAATAAAAAGTTATAATACATGAAAGCGCAAACCTTGCAATATCAAGTGCAAATCTCACTGCCAGTACTGGCTTTAGTGCTCCTTTTCTTTTGAGAAAGGCACGCAGATCACCCTGCAAAACAAACAAACGGGATAGAAGATAAAGTAGATGTTGGTTTTTTATGAATTATGCAACTAATCAAGATTAGTTTAAGCTAATCCTAATATAAGTCGATCAGAAGTAATCTGGATTACACCGTGATAATGGTTTGATCATGCACTAATAACTACAGAGTATCTACTGAGCTGTCCCATGTAGCCATGAGATGTCTCTCTAACTCGTGAAGGAAAGGTTAGGGAGACATGCACTAAAGCATGACCAGGACTCTCTTCTAGCCACTAGTCCATCATTCAAGCACGAGACACAGAAGAAGTCCAAATGTGAAACCAATTCTTCAAGCACGAGAATTAGTAACCCATTCTACTGTGTTTGCTGTTGTTAATGATGGAGTGTATGATAGTGTTTCTATATAAAGATGTGATATAGCGTGTATGTTGTTGATATGTAAAGAGAGATAGTTTTGTATCTTTTGATGCTCATGAAGTACTATCTTTTGTGTTGTAGTAGTATTTGTTAATAGTAGAGTTATTTGTTTCAGCATAAAGTACGGATTATAACCATATATAGATCTAATTTAAAGTTGGGATGATATGAAATTCCAACAGTAAAATCCTAAAATTTGCCATATTGTCGTGGTATAGCAATTAACATATTGTGGAAATTTGTAATCCATAACTTGAAAAATATATCATCTAATATCTGAATTTTTATTTGCTAAACCACAACAAAAAAGAGAGAAAGGTGCTTATATATGCCAATATTTTTGCTTCAATGGTTTGGTTAACTTGATTTAAGTGTATGTTAAATTTTCCTTCAACATTTTACCAGATTACTTGCGATAAACAAGGCAATCAAAAAAGTTAAATGCTTGACTTTCACCATTCACTTGTTTCCCTTATTCTAGAGAGACAACTGGAGAACGCAAAGCAATTTTTTCCAAACTAACTAGCTACCAGCATAAATTCAAATAGAAGTTGATGGCAGCACAAAACTACTCTGAAGGTAACAACTCCAGCAAAAGTCTCCCTCCAAATCTAGTGGCTTTCTATTGATATGCTATATCTTCTGCACCTAAGCATGCATCTAACTTTTTGTAGCTGAGCAATAAAAGTTTCATAATCTGAATAAAGGAAAACAGTTATTAACTCGATAAACGACGGACAAACCTTAGGTAGATATTCGGTGACAATCATCATTGGAGTACTTTGGGTTACGGCACCCAAAAACTGGACAACGTTTGGATGTCGCATCTTTTGCAGCAGCGCAAGTTCATCAATAAAAGCCCTTCTGCAGAAACCATAGGCGTCATGTCAAATGCATAAAAAGGCCAAATGATTTAACAACATACTCAAATCACACCAACTAATATTTTCTTTTGAGAATAAGAAAATATCATTTAGTGTTCAGTGACATAAACTGAAAGCATACCACATAATATGTCAATTAATATATCAAAATCCATTAGTAATATAAAAACCAACCCACACTTTATCCTCATCAGTGATCAAATCTTCCCCAATCTTTTTCACTGCAACTTCAATTCCACGCCATGATGCAGTACGGAACGTGCCCTGTAATAGTTCAGATAGAGATAACATAGATAAGATAGAGATCAACATTGTATATTTTCAAATGAAAATAAGGTCAAGTGGGTGCTACGATTAAAATCCTACACAAGAGAAGTTTGTCGAACAAGTGAAATTCTAGAAGTTACTTGCAATTGCTGCAAGCAATTTTTCTAAAAGAAGATAAAACTGCTCATATCAACATAAAGTGCCAAATTGTTGATGGAATCTTCCTTTAAACTTTGGTTTGCTTTGAAGGTGAACATAGTGACAGTATCAAATTTTGACATGTTTTCTACTTACTGGGCTGCCTCAAACCTATCATTTTAAAGGCTAAAACAAACAAAAAAATTGCACAAAGAAGAAAAATATGGTATTACACCTGATTTACTTGACCTTCTGTAAGATTCATTTGTATATATAGATGAGAAAACATTACATTTTCTTTGCTGGACAGGATCCTAATGAGCACCTTTTTTTATCAGGAAGCTTTCAGTTTGAAGCCGACATGTCTGAGTCCCTTTGCCAATTTAAATGTTCTCTCTCTTCAATCATATTTAGACACTTCATGTTTATTTACTCAAGATGCACACAATGACACAAATACGGCCAAGAGGATCATAAGGCTTGGTAAAAGAGGGAGAAAGACGGACACGTAATAATATTTCACAAGAATAATACTCCCTCCGTCCCACTATTAGATGACCTAGTTCAAGTTTGCACAATTCTTAAGACAAGGAAGGGAAAAGAGTATTTTAAGTATTTTTTGCAATTATACCCTTATGGATAATAACAAGTAAAATTAGAAATGATTTATCTCTCAAACTATGTTGTCATGGGCATAAGGCGCCGCGTGGCTTCGGGTGTAAAATCCCGAGCCGCAGCAAGGCGCGGCGAAGCCGCGGCATAGAACAATAATTCTCACGTTCTTGACATAACTGATAATTAGCTTAGAATTTTCTATATTAGCTTGTAAATCTTAAATGAAAAAGATTTGCAAAAAAATTGGAAAGATTTTTTTCCCTTCACTACTGTTAAAGTAATTAACAAAAACAGCTAGGAATGATCTGTTTTTTAACATAATTAGATTAGGGTTTCAAAATATTAATGTATGACTTAATGAAAAAGATTTTAGCAATATTTTTTTTCCTTTTTTGGCATAAAAATGCCACTTTGGCGCCCAACAAACTGGCGCCTTGGCCCGAGCGCCTAGAAAGGCGACGCCTGGGCACCACTTTTTGAAGTGGCATCTCCTTACCCACTGCGTGGCGCCCAAGTTCAGAATAAGTCCACTTTGGCGCCTAGGCGACGCCTTTGACAACATAGTTCTCAAACTACACCACGGATGTTCACAAACTTTATACCATTGAAAAGCATTTTAAAACACCTATGTAACGAATATAAACATGCCTATCAAATTATGCATATTTCTTATACTAAAAATAATCAATTAAAAGGGTAATTTTAAAAATATATCTTTGTTTAGTAATATAGGTCATCTATTATGGGACAAAATCTAAAAATAACTAGGTCAACTAATAGTGGGACGGAGGGAGTATAAAACATGCAGCAAGTTACAATACCATAAACTTAAGATTAAAAACACATGAAAATATTTGAAGTCATAAACTGGCTATTAATAAAAGGTTAGACTCTAACTCTACTCATCAATGTAATCTAGTAATGATACTTCCATTAATCAAGTAAAGGTCATCATAAGAATGAGGTTACCTTAGTTATTTCCACACTGTTACTAAAATCAAGCTCGTCGGGACCGATCTCATATTCTGGGATCTCTTGGAAACTTTGAACATGCATTGGAACCATCTGTAAAGGTAATATTAGACAAATAAATCTTTAAAATCAAGAATTGAGATCTCTTGGAATTTTTGAACATGCATTGGAACCATTTGTAAAGGGAATATTAGACAAATAAATGTTTAAAATCAAGAATTGATAAGCTTGAGGATCACCTAGGTGCGTTCCAAATTTTATCAATCCTAAACCAAACAATAAATCTCAAAACTTAAGCATATGTAAGCCATACCATAGACTTCGCGCCATGTTTCTCTAACAGCTTGATCACCTCGTGGTTTTTGTAGTGTATTGCATCTGCAAGAGGCTGTCTACGCAAAATCAAACGTATGTGCAATTGGTACAATAAAAGTTGGCAGAACAGAGACCTCTCAGGCTCTCCTAGGTGCATAACAGATGCCAACTGAAATAGTATGTAATGTAAACAACATCGAAGTGGGAGATACTAAGACATAATGCCAATGAGTTATGCTCTCTAACCAAGAAGAACCGGAAAAAGGAAAAAAATCAATATATGGCTACTAATTTATCCTCTATACTTGAACCAATACATAAATCAATGTTATTATCTAATACTGTTGTTTTACCTAACAAATAAAATTGAACCGTGTCAAATTCAATTATGGAATTTCTTGTACACACCTTCGTAGACAAATTAAGATTAACAACAAACATTTCATATATCAAAAACACTAATGAACATCAAATATATAAATTAGAGGCAGAAATCATAATTAATAGTGAACTTGAACATACCGTACTACCCCATCGATCTTTAGGATCAATTTGTGCACCCTTTTGAATCAATAGTTGAACAACGTCATTACAACCTTGACAAGCAGCAATATGAAGAGCTGTTCTTCCATCAGTATCCCTAAAATTAACATTAATCCCTGAATCTAATAACTGATTAATTCCTTCAAGATCACCTTCATTAGTTAAATACATGAGTTTAATAGTAGGATCAATAGTTTCAGGTTCTTCTTCTTCTCCTAAATCATTAATCCCATTTCCAACTCCAGATACATTATCTTCTTCTTCTTCTTCTTCTTCATATTCTTTATCTGGTGCTTTTGATGACTGTTTTCTCGTAAGAAATTTCGTCTTTGATTTTCCTTCCATTACCAAAACTAAAAACTACAAAACCCTAATTTACAAAAGGGAGTTGTGGAAGAATTACTAAGAATATAATATAAGATACTAAGTTGTTAGTATTAGTTAAGATTTGTTTGGTTTAATTGACATCTGTAACGAGAATTTCGGGTATTACTGAGATCCGAGAAGTGGAGTTCAGTTGAGTTAACAGAGTAGTCTGAAACAATTCTGAGAAATTGGATGAAGAAGAAAAACAACAACTGAAGAAACTGAAACAACTGAGAAGAAAACTAGACACACTTGTTGGTGTTTCTTTCGGTGAAGATTCAAAGAACAAACAAAACCGAAAAGGTAACAAAAATAATCTTTGTTTTTACATTTAAGTAGCCGCTTCTGGAGGGTAATGCTATGGGACACGCGTGTTTGAGACAGACGTTGGGGACAAAAAGCTCAGTACATGTTGGATCATGTGACGGACAAATAAAAGCTCCTTTATGCTCTCTTTTTTATTCCTTCTTTGAAACATCGTCCAACGTTGCTAATCGGAGTACCAAATTAAGTGGGGTGTATCAAAATTATAATAAGATAAAATAAATTTTCATATAGGACAAAACAGTTTTTGTCTTGACTTGGTACATCCCCACTAAATCTGGCATCCTCATTAGCAGCCTTGATATTGTCGTCATCCGTGATCATAAGTGAATTTGAATATAGTCACATACATTTAACTTGGCCGAGAAGATCATCCTTATTCCCTTAAGGCAGTTATGCACTCCTAATAGAAGGAGAGTTTGAGATCTTTCAAAGAATGGTAAATTTTTACATCTAAATCTGCCTACTTGGGAATTATAAGAATAAGACCCTCCCCTTGTAGTAAATTTTGGAAGTGTATATGAAAAATTCGAGTTCTTAAAAAAATTCAAACTTTTATTTGGAAAGCTGCTTGCTAGGAATGCTATACCTGCTAGAACTGTTCTTCAAATTAGAGTGCCTATGAATGGAGTTGATTGTTCCAGGTATCTTTACCCTAATGAAACTGTTATGCATGCCTTGGTCTTATGCCCTTTTTCTAGTCGTGTTTGGTTCTTATCCCCTCTGTGTGTCAATACCTGCATCTTTTCCAATTGGTTAATGTTCTGGTTAGTGGATCCTAACTCTAAACTGCCCAATGAATTTCAATGTTTATTTGTCACCATTCTTTGGTCTTTATGGAGTGGTAGAAATCTGTTAGTTTTCCAAAACACCAATGAAAACCATTTACTTGTTCTTAACAGAGCTAGAGCTATGTTTTTGATGGATCACCTATTAGCCATTCCATTCATACTGGTTTACTGGATACATGGATCACCCCCCCCCCCCCCCCCAACCCCCCCAAAAAAAAAAACCCACAACTGGTTGGATAAAATGAAACACTGATGGTGCTTTTGATGATTCTTCTTTGAACAATGGATCAGGCTATGTGATGAGGGATTTTCCATTAAAGCTTCTTTTTGTGTTGCTATGGTGTTTGAAGTCCAATCTGCTGAACCTAGACCAATTTGGGCGGTGTTAAAGAAAACAGTGGAGCAGAAACTTACACATGCTCAAGACCTTATAAATTGTTTCTCTTGGGGTCAATTATCTTTAAGGATATTAACTTTTTTGTTTCTAGTTTAAAAGCTTTTATTTTTTCCTTTCAACCCAGAATTTATAATTCTGTTGCTCATGAGCTAACTCAATGGGCAAAAAAAAAACACAAGTCTTCTATGTACTGGTATGTGCCTCCTATTTGGATGGTGCCAATAGTCGAGGGGGATCATTAGCCTTGTTGAAGACCTTCGTTATCAAAAAAAAAAAAACTTGGCCGAACCAATAGAATTGGGCTTAGTTTGTTGTTGTTGTGAATCTTTTGAAAGAATTTTTTTTTTTGTATTGTACTTTGCAGAAGAAGTAATTAAGCGTTCGGTAAATTATAAACTGAAAGGTAAAGCAGATTTTTAACCCTTCTAAGATTTTTAAGGTGATGGTTGTCCAACTTTCTGTCTGTGAATAGCGACACATCTCGGTTTGTTCCGAAAGATGCTAATATGGTTTACAGGTGAGTGGTATTCATATTTGTCCACATTACTAATTTTTCTTTTATGATGTTCATAGTGGAGTACATGGTTGTGCACTTTATCTATGTAGGCTTTAGTAAGACTTCCTTTAAAAACATGTTGTGGCTTCCTCTCTCTTCTCTATCACTCGTTCTTCTTCTTTTATAAAACCATCACCAACAACCCTTTTCTGCTCAGATTTGGTCCATTTTAGACCGGATCTGAGCAGATTTCTTCATTATTTCTTGCTTTCTAGGTTAGTTAGTAGTTTTAGCTTAGTTGTTATCATGTTTTTTACTTATCTACACCATCATGGTGATTTTATCTACTCTTTTGATGTTTATCTTCGCTTTAATGGTGATTCTTGGTTATTGGGTTGGGTTTTAAGATCAATAGTAATGCTCTCCAACAACAAAATCTTCATCTTTGTTGTCTCAGGCGACGAAATCTTCATAGGAATCTTTGTTCACAACTTATCCAGCGACGGAATCTTCATCGATGATTTTTTTGACGGAGCACATCTTTCTAAAGAAGAAAAACAAACTAAATGGTTGGAATTTTATTCCGAGAAAAACCATTCTTCCTCCGATTTAATTGGATCTTATCCATACTTGTATTTGTCTTACTTCTGTAATCCTTCTCTTTCTCTTGTCGGATTTCTCGGTATTTTACTTTTACCGTATGTTCTTGTTACTTTGTATTCTCTTGTTTTCGATCTTAAACTCATTGTAACCTCGAATTTCTATTAATGAAAAGGTTCATTGTTTTTCAAAAAAAATAAAATAATGTATGTATGTATGTATGTATGTATGTATGTATGCATTGTGGTGCACATTACTTATGCAGGCTTTTTAGGTGTACATAGTGGTGTACATTGTGGTGCACATTATATATTTTTACTTGTTCCATGTTTTCTTTTTGTAGTTGTGGTGTTGGTTTGAGGTTAAAGAGTCCACCAGTGACAACTAAGTTAGTCGAGCATTTGAAGTCTGACCATATAAATGGATATCCTAGTTTAAAACCCAACCAGATCGTTTCTCTTTTTAAGAATACTTTTTGGTCCAACATTAAGTACCATCATGCTCGTAAAAGGGAAGGAAGCAGTAGTTGAACAACATTTTGGAGATGGCGAGATGCCGTATATGGATTTAGCTTGGTATGTCAAATCTATCGAGGAAAGTAATCCTCTTAGCTATGTGAATTTTGAGTTTGTTGATACAATGAGACAATTTCAGAGGTAGTTTATATGTTTCGGTGCTTGTAAGCAGAGCTATAAGTATCTTAGGCCCATGACTTACTTGGATGCTATTTTCTGAAAAAACGAGGGTCTAACAACCATACCCAATATTTCGCTTAGCAATCTGTATGGGCTAACTCTAATATACTTTCAAGAGAATCAACTAGACAGTCAGACTCAATCTTAAGAAAAGTATATCCAAGAGTTATATCTCAACTCCACCAGACTCGTGTATGGACTAACTCCAATATACTTTCTCAAGCACCAGACTCGTGTATATAGCACCAACTCCACTTTTCGTTCCTGACCTAAAACTTTAAGCCACCACCACCGGTTCACCAGTTCGTATAGAATCCTTACAACTGATACAAACCCCACAAAAGAACATATAATATCAACTCCACCAGCACTAGTTAGCACTTGCTGCTCTTGCCGACTACCTGGCCTGAATGCAGTCCATAAACTTCACTGAATTGAACTCCAAAATAATCGATCTCATCTTCATTGCCATCAAAAACTGTCTTCCCAGAACTGTAACAGCCACCAGTAACCACCAAATGTTCAAACCTCATTAATCACCATAGAGACCTAATTATTCTCGCTGCCAATTGACACCATCTTCCCTCGCTCAAACCAACAGTACCTCTCTCCATCTTATCTCCATTCATTCACTGTAAACACCAACCAGAATTTCATTGTAGTTGTTGTTGAACATTCGCAGCTCAAACATTCAAGTACAAAATATAGATCGAACCCACAACACCAACATTTCCATCTTACATTTCACCACCACTGCAGATTCAATCGGCCAGCTCCAATCAATTCCAGCCATAAGAATTTCCAATCCACATCAAACAACCCCAAAGCTTGTTTATGTTGTTGTTGTAGATCGACCCATGAACTCCCTGAAATCCGCCATGATTTACATCTCAGAACTATCTATCCAGCTATGAATCAACACCAATTCCTCAGTTCAAAACCCTACAGATCTATCATCTTCGCTACTCTACCGATCTCTTCCACCACCAGCAACAATTTTTCTTCGCCATTGAACACCAAATTTAAGTCAAAACCCCTGCAATCGACTCCTGTTTTTGTAGGAACTCGAGATAACTAGCACTTGCATCTCCTGTCTCTTCTCACTGATTTCTTGGCTTGTATATAGTCCATACCCTTCGACAAATCGAACCCCTTATTATGATATTCATTCACATCTCATCTCTGCTTGTATTGCCACCATTTAATCCTCCCAAATCCATATTCAACGATTGCTCCAGATGAACCCATATCCATTACTGATGCTGCTCTTGAGTTTCACTCTTGAAATTTCTGTAAGAAAATTGGCATCCCGAGCGCAGCGGAATCACAGGATCACAAAGGGCAATTGGCGATTTAAACCAAACATGGGAGAAATAATAAGAGAGACAGAAGATAAACAAGAACACACAACCACAACACAAGATATACGTGGTTCACATCTACAGGCTACATCCACGGTCAACACCACCAGAAAAACTTTCATTAATCAAAGACCATTACATGCTCTTTTCGCAACCAAATACAAGAACAAAGAGTTAACAAGACATACCCGAGAACACCATCGAAGAAACCATAGAAACCAATATCTCTAACCATCCCTTAAACCATCATCATGTCTTCTCGTCTACACCATCTTCACAGTTGCTACTAACAGAGGAGAAACATGGAAATTGGTTTAGGGAAAATCCCCAAACCCTAAACACTAGAACACCAAAATCCTCTCTCTACAAGTTTTTCTCTCACACCGATATTGACCTTCATGGTAGCACACGACCCTCCCTAAAAAAGAGACCAAAAACCTAAGCACAGGTTTTACCACTCTTCTAGGTTGGATTATCTACAACCTACAATTCTAGTCCTATATATAGAGACACAAACTTGGTCCTTAAGAAATCATTACTTTAGGTATAAGTTTTCCTAACTTGGTTTAGAAGTAACTAAACTTTAGGCGCAAGTTTAGTCAACATAGAGTTTAAGAAAACCCATATTCTTTTCCACCGACCAAACTAACAATTCTCTACCTCGGATCATGCTTTCAAGCATGAGACGATCACAGGAGACCACCTCCATCTTTCTCCAGAGTTTTCCACCATCTTTATATACTCGTAGAATCACTTTTGAAGCTCAAACCTGAACTTCCATCTTCATAGAACCATCTCTTCGATCAAAAACACCATGAAGTTGATAAAAGTCTTCAAACCATCTTCTTCATGAAGAACACTTATGAAACTGGCCACGTCTCACAAACACCATGAAAATATTTCATCATCATCAACGAATCCTTGCACAGACTCCACCATTGATCACCAAGAGAACCATCCAGAAAAATCACCGCTAGCTCCAGTTAACCAGTAAGCTAACAACATATTGAACTCTAATCCAGAAAGGAAGAATTAGCTTCAATATCATACTCCAGCACATGTCATGATTACCGTGTATCTGAAACAAACCATCAGATATCTCCACTGTGATTAACAGGCTTAATCCTTTGAGCGATTCCCAAAGCCATCACCAATCTGACATACTTTTTACCACCATCACACCTAACATACTCGCTCGGAATACATACCGTGTGAATACCCATTTTACTGTGGTACATGCTTCCGAGATTGGGAACATTCTTGATATTATGTGCAAGCCATCAAGAATACTTTAACATATACTTAAGAACATAAATCTATAACATCCCGTGCATAACTTCAAAGCGATGCTGACTTTCTTGTACATGAGACTTCACAACCTCATCCTTTCTTCAAACTTTGTAACCCATTCTTTATAGTGTATGATTACTAACACTCTTCAAGAAGTATATATGTAATCCACCTCATTCGGCCTTATTCTGCATCCCATACTACATCATAAAACTGAACGAAGAACATAAACTTCTACCAAGTTGAACCTCCCTGATTTTTAAATCACATCACAAATCCATCTTTGTGTAAACACCGGTTGAAATATTATCTTCAAAACATATTTCTCCACCCGAACAATAAACTATCATTCAATTCCAAGTTTAATCACACCAGCCCGTCCTTGCTCTGATACCAATTGTGCGAAAATTGGCATCCCGAGCGCAGCAGAATCACAGGATCACAAAGGGCAATTGGTGATTTAAACCAAATACGGGAGAAATAATAAGAGAGACAGAAGATAAACAAGAACACATAACCACAACACAAGATATACGTGGTTCACCTCTACAGGCTACATCCATGGTCAACACCACCAGAAAAACTTCCATTAATCAAAGACCATTACATGCTATTTTCGCAACCCAATACAAGAACAAAGAGTTAACAAGACATGCCCGAGAACACCATCGAAGAAACCATAGAAACCAATATATCTAACCATTCCTTAAACCATCCTCATGTCTTCTCTTCTATACCATCTTCACAGTTGCTACTAACAGAGAAGAAACATGGAAACACTAGAAAATTGGTTTAGGGAAAATCCCCAAACCCTAAACACTAGAACACCAAAATCCTCTCTCTACAAGTTTTTCTCTCACACCGATATTGACCTTCACGGTATCACATGACCCTCCCTAACAAAGAGACCAAAAACCTAAGCACGAGGTTTTACCACTCTTCTAGGTTGGATTATCTACAACCTACAATTTTAGTCCTATATATAGATACACAAACTTGGTCCTTAAGAAATCATTACTTTAGGTATAAGTTTTCCTAACTTGGTTTAGAAGTAACTAAACTTTAGGCGCAAGTTTAGTCGACATAGAGTTTAAGCAAAGCCATATTCTTTTCCACCGACCAAACTAACAATTTCTTCACTTTGATTCTTTCATTTGCTGTCTCCATGAACCCTTAATCACATAACATAATGAGTGATGATGACGGCTAGGAAATGAAAATGAGAATTCATTTTCTCTTTTACAAATAACAGAAGATGTGGAACAAGTGATGCCACATCCACTATCTTCTTACCCCTCACAAGTGCGGCTCACACGCTTGACAAACAAAGAAAATTCTTTGTATTGTAAATTGAAATCTCTGGCCATGAAATGGAAAGGTGGTGCAGCCCATAAGCTCTGACTCCTTTGGAAATGCAAGTCGCAAGTGCCAATTTTAGCTTCTAAGCCATTTATTCGCCGGGTGAACGGATTTCACTTGTAATTCCTGTAAAAGCTCTAAAATATAGTCATTAGCGGGATATCGAGACCTAGCTAGTATAAATGTGGGTATAAAAGTGTCGCACTTGCGTGCTTATCACAAAATGACAGGTGCGAGAAGGTGAAGACATTCTTGACGGAAAATAAAATATCCTAGAGTACGCGTTCGTGACTCAATAGGTTTGGTATTTAAATGGTTTCTTAGGGACGCTGAACTTTAGGGTTTCTAAAGATGACAAGTAAATGGGTACCCATACGAACACCATCCGAACCCAAACGGGAAATAAAAACTAAAGCCGTAATATAACTTTTTACAAGGACGGCGAAATTTTGCTACGCGAAGATATTCATTCACAATTTTTGGCTCAATAAATTCTATATTTCTACAAAGAGAGACAAATTTAGACCACAAGAGTAGCAGGCAACTTAGTTGCAAAATAAAAAAAAAATCAAGAAATAAAAACGAAGAGATTCACGAGACACATCCAATATTTAGGTAAAGCTTATCTGTAGACAATAGTTTAGCTATGGACGATAAGAAAATAGTACAACTACGCAAAATGCATTTTACCAAAAGTATACCTGATCATATCTCAGTCAACCAGGATTTTTGTGAGTGAGGTTTCAACCTTGTGATCAGTTAGCACAAGTATGAGCCCTAAGCTCATTAAATGAATGGTGTTCACGATTGAGTCTCTTTTTCCTTCCAATTCTAGGAGAGAATCATTTTTGATGTGAAAATTTATCATAAAACTTGTTTTCATCAAAATATGAGACTAAGTTCGAATCCCCACCAGAAGAAGTTTGTATGGTGGATTTTGAAAGCCTGTTGATACGATCCTTGTATCCTTCAATTATCATATTAAGGTTGTCCTTCATATCTCCATAATTTCTCCCAACAACAGGTACCTTTCCACATCTTGAACATCATTCTTCACATTAGGTTGAGAAGAACCTTTCTGAAATCTCCTTGAACGATTTGTATTAATGCTACAATTGGTTCGAACGTTCGATGAGCATAATGAACTGACTTTCCTGGAAGAATTCACAGGGTGAGTACTAAA
The DNA here is from genome assembly GCF_003573695.1 of Papaver somniferum. Taxonomy (NCBI): domain Eukaryota; kingdom Viridiplantae; phylum Streptophyta; class Magnoliopsida; order Ranunculales; family Papaveraceae; genus Papaver; species Papaver somniferum. The sequence goes on from NC_039358.1 coordinate 184,250,062, forward strand.
ACCAATAGGTTTATACATCTGAATGTCAGTTACACCTTTGAGTATTAAATTTAAGGTATGCTGAAGTCGACCAAAGTACTTGTCATTCAGCTTCAGTTTGCTATTCCGTTGAACATGTCCTTTTGAATTACAAAAAATACATACATTCTGATCACTGGAGTGATTAGAAAGTGTAGCATTAGAAACATCGTAAGAAGATTTCCTCCTTCCAAGAGAAGTGGTAAATCCATGATTAGTGAAAGAACCAAGCACTTCTTTATCAATAGGAAGGGTTTGCAGTTTAACTTCTGAAGTTGTTTTCATTTGAGAAACATGATTAGAATTAGTCACGTTTTCTGATATCACAACAGAGTCAGAAGTATTTGGTATGACAGACTCCCCAGAACGACTTTTATGTTGAATATAGAGATTACTCAATAGTCGTTCAATTTCACATGCATTTTTCTTTGAGTTTAGCCTTGAGTAAGGTTCGTGATGAACAAACTACAACATTTTCCTCACGAAGAACCCTTAGTTGGGAATCACAATATTTTATCATACTAACCATTGTATTAACCTTGTGATTCAGCCTGTTGATTTTAACTGCCCGGTATTGATGGTGGATATTTGACACAGGCTAAAATCGTAATCTTACATATTCCCGATCCAGTAGTCAGACGAATATTGAGATTCATGTCTCTCTTTTAAGCATGAAAACTCATGCCATGATGATCTCTGACTGAGTGTACTGCCTCTAAGAACATCCCTAAGAACCTCTAACTGAGTGTATTTCCTCTCAGAGCATACATATGCAGTCTCTCAACTGAGACCACGACATATTTCATTAACTGAGCAATTTCAGTAATCATTTCTGTATAGAATCGAGATGATTGGACGGCTCCTAGATGTATTAATCACTAGTATAGAGCAATAACGTCTTCAGGATGTCGCAATGTTCCCTGACTTTACAGAATATACATTCAAATCGAGTATTACACTTCAATTATCTCATACCTCGAGTTTCAAATGATTATAATGCTCCTAGACAGCTGGTCTGCTAGTATAGAGCCATCAATTAATTAATTATTTCTAGTCGCAAGATTCATCAAAGAATTCCTAGAAAATATTATACGTTCTTCATAATATTTTATTACTTCAATTCATGGCTCTTCCTAGCAGAATTCCATGGGTTAGTAATAAATATTCAACGTACGGGCATCTGAGCCACCATCAAATAAGCCCCGAGGAAATGGTGCAAGTGTACTCAGCAATAATGTACTAACGAGCACCTGAATGCACGAACGAGCATTCGAAAATACGAAGGAATGAGGAAACCTATGCAAAAATAGGGAAGCAAATAATAATAATAAATATTAATTGAGGCGTCTAAGGGGAACAAGCCCACTGACCGGCTGGTCATGCCGCCATGGCTGGTCCCACGCCTCTTCCTTTATTTTACCTTAATTTATTATTTTTCCTTGATCTCATGAAAATTCCTTCATTTGAGCAAAGTCCTTCATTTGAGCGAAATTCTTTCATTTCAACAAACTCCTTAGTTTCATGATATTTTCTTAACATCATGGAAATAATATAAAATTAGGAAAGGTGTCGCGGGACCGGGCTTACTAGCCGCCCGGCCATGCGCTAGCCGTGGCCGGTCCCACACCTTGTAACCCTTATTTTATTAATATTTCCTTCATTTTATGAAGATCCTCAGTTTGAACAAAACCTTGATCTCTTCATATTTTCTCAAATGTTTCTCAAACGCGCATCAGAAAATATCAAAATTCTCAGGACTAAGACACAGACACTATGGTGACATGGGCATGTTACCTTGACCTACTAAGGTTGGCCCTTTGGCTTGCAAGAGGCCAGTCCCACATATTTTCATAATTTGACCTAATTTGTTCATATTAGGTTCAAACTTTTCCAAACAATTTAGACTTTCATCAAACGATCGTCAGTCAGTCCCATGACCAACCAGGGCCGGTTCCATGAGTTCTTGGTCGGTCCCTCACTTCTCCATAATTAGGTTTTATTACCTAATGCTCAAAGGAACGTTATTTCAATAAATGATTAAACCAGCATTTAATTCTCCTTTCACCAACTGGTCTTCGGGAGACTTTGGTGTTGGTTCACTCAAGCATCTGGGCGCTACATGGTCGGCCCGTCATCCCATGTAGCCGGTTCCTCTCTCACTCCGTGGTTGATTTTCAATAAATCATCAATTCATCAGCAATTGATCAAAACTAAGGTTTCGAATCCAAGGCTCTGCAAAGCATAATTCTGAGCAGGTTAACACTAATAATTTATGTTGATCCCGCAATCAACATTTTAATTGATTATACTCGGTCCAGTCTCCAGTATCTTAAATTAATATTCTATTTGGTCCCGCTACCAATAATTCATCAAACGAGCAACATTTGCTAAGACGAGCAATATTTGCTCGGACTAGGAGTATTGGTTCAACTATCAATATTCAACAATTCATCGAACGTGCTATATTTTCTCACTTTAACCATCAACATTCATTCGGCAATTATATGATGAAGTGAAGGTCTATTTCAAAAATATCTTAGGATTATTATTTATTACTTCAACTATGAACGAACGTTTCCTAAAGGTATTTGTGTGAAAGTTCATGCTTTGAAAGTAAAATTTTGATTTTTGATGAAATCTTGTAAAAAAAAATTCTCTATTGTAACTAGATCATATTCATTCAAGGATTTATGTATCTCTTTCATATTAGTGATTATTGCTAGTTTCTTAGACTAACGAACATACGGGTGTGTATTTGCTAAAACAATTTTTCATAAAACTTACACATGCATGTATACTTATGAAATTTTGTTTTCAAACAACTCATGAAAAATACACAACAAACTAAAAAAAAAACTTACCTTTTTATCGGTCGGAGTTGGCCGGTAGTTCACCGGACGGCCATGGACAGTGAGAAGCTCCGGCGAAAAAATTTCCCCCTTCCCTGACGAACGCGAAGGGATGAAGAGGGAGGTGGTCGGTCAATCAAAAATTAAAAAAAAAAATTAGGGCTTCTTCCTTTTATATTAATTTTATTTCCAAAACCTAATAAAACATGGATTTCTTTTTTAGGTCTCGGGCCCGTAAACGCTAACCCGACCAAAACCGGACGTCCGACCGACCAAATCAGCAGTGCCTCATCTCTCCTTGCTCACGAGATGACGCTCTATTATACTATCAGGGTCCTTACCTGACCATTTGTTCGTACATGACACCATTGGAGCAAATCGAGGATTCTGAAAATACCTTTGTACGACCGAGTTCAACTGCTTATCTCGTCGACTGGAAAATCACCATCTAATGCTTACTGCGGAACATGACTGTCCCTCACTAAGAAGGGGACTTAATGTTGATGGTGGATTTTCGACAAAGGTCAAAATCATAAAATCATGATACTGCACACTACAGGAAAAATCCCTTTTTACGACTGTTATTTCAGGACGTTTTATATATATGTCGTGAAAAGTTATATTTTTTACTGCATTAATCCTGTAAAACGTCGTAACATACTATCATGGCCAACTCTTAGTAAAAAGAGTCGTGACCAAAATAGAACTCAACAACTCTTTCAGAAAAAGTAGTGTATACCACATATTACGACATTTAAATGGAGTTGTTGTCTTGTGGACGCTTCATTGTTAAATCCTCATATTACTTGTTATAAAAGAACCGTGTTTGCAGACAATTCAAGAGTTTTGAAAATTGATAAGAATTAACAAATCACTTAAAAACACCATCATGATCACCAGTTATGTTTCAAGTCAAACCAATAGCTCATAATCGACACCGCAATGACAATTTTTTTGTTTAAAAACAATTTTTTTTATTAGGCTTCGGCTCAATCAGATAATAGGTGGAAACAATCAGAAACCAGTTGCGCATTCCCTCTTAATACTCCTGTATTTTTCACTGATTGTGCAAACTTATGTTACTACAATCACAATTTCACTAATGGTGGATTTGGATGTAGAATTTTAAAGGTAGAATTCATGGGTCCAAGGGATTCGGTAGAATTACGTTTCTCTTTGTATGTTTGGTTGTCCGAATCTTTGGAATCATGTTTCCTATGGGATTCAGTTTTCCAGCAAATCCTCGATACGGAGTCCGACCCCTCCCCCCTAAGATTTACTGGGAAACTTATCAAGGGATTTGTGGACTCACTTTCTTTTAACTTTAAATCTCATATATATGCAATTTTAAGATTTGAGGGTAATGCCAAACAGTACAAAGACTTTAATACAAGAAAACTCTATAAATCTTAGGAATTTATATTGAGTTACCAAACACACAAGGAGTTACATGATTCTCAGAATTTGTAATCCCATGGGATTATAAATTCCTGGAAACGGGGAATTCTGCAAACAAACCCTCCATAATTTCAAATTGCAAACAGTTGGGCATTCCCCAGTAATACCTCCAAGTTTTCAATAGTTGTACAAACTTGTTGCAATCACAGAGAAATGTAAATTACAAAACTCTATACAATAAGGTCTAGCAAGTATCCAACAGCAACCTGAAATTCAGCAAGCTATAACTCTAATGCCGCAGGGTTCATTTGGCCAAAACCCTGTAGAGATAGCAGCATCGTTTCGCTGACCTGAAGCTCTGATAAGAAGTGTCTAGCCTTGTTGATAGATCTAGCCAACACTACGAAGGGGATGGCAACACCTTCTAGCCAACTTGTTGAGGGAAATTTCAGAATTCTAAGAATCTTGTTCCCATAATACAAATTCATGTCGAGTCAAAGCATTCCAGAGTTATCAAATAACTAACTCACATACCTCATTCATGCAGCAGATCAAAGAGAGAGACCTACAACCATTCTTGTCGAAACTAGAAACCTCCCAAGCAGCATATGTTTCAGGCTCTCTGTTCTCACACTAAAAGGATTTGAATTTTGCACTACAGAAGCAAAGAGCATCCATGGGAAGATAATTTGGTCTTTGTTGATTTCCAACTTGCAAACACGGCCAATGTGTGCTGAATAGAAAACCCATAAGTCTCATCGAAAATTGGACAACATATTTCATGGTACCTCTTTCATCAACATGGGAACATCGAAAACAAACCAAGAGAAGTTATTACCTTTACTGGATCAGCATCAGACAAGGTCGAGCAAGTGCATCCCCATTCAGGAGCTGGGTAACAATTTCTATGACAGATAATGGCTCGATGAATGAAGTAGTAGACGTATCTACACACACACAAAAAAAAATACAATGAACACTTAGCATGGAACTATATATGCAATAGTCGGCTTGCTCAAATAAAATGACCAAGTAATGGCTCGTGCATGTAGGACATAGATAACTAAGAAGTTGTTAAATGACCAGATCATACATGTTAAAATCCCACATTGGCAGATTAAATAGACTTTAGCAATCAGCAAATGTCAAAATTAGAACGCATCGATATTCAATGAAAGACCCATTTGAGTTAAGGTGATATACTCAAGTAAAAGCCTCACGAACTTCCCAATCCTTCATAGAGTGACTGTCTTCACCCCAAATTGGGGAGATAGAACAAACGGCCAACAGGAGCATACCCATTATAACCAATAGAAATCAATGCGTATCTCAAAACTACGATATAAAAATGGAAAGCCAGACCGGAATAATACAAGACATATACCTAAAAGTTGGAAGCTCATGCAGAACAATGTGGAGAACCTGAACGGCTGCCTGTTTTCCCTGCAAAAACATTCCCAAGAGATGGAGATCGGCTCATGCAGTATATTTGATAGCAACTTTGAACACCCTTTGTGTCCTGCATTACCTGTGTACTGCATTACAAAAGAAGTAGAGAATAAGCTTACTGCACATACATGAAAGCGAACGTAAAGGAAATGAGAGGCACCAAAGGAAAAACCTAGCAGCTCCAGTGCCATCATCCTCGTCAATCAAGGTAATTGAGAAATCCTTATTCGAAAAAGGTAATGGTCCAGGGGTATAAAGACTCTTCCTTCCATCATAAGCAGGAAGGCGTCTTCCAAGATGGGACTCTCTGTATAATTTCACAAGCTGCTCCACAATGGCCCTGTTCATACCCGTTGATGTACCTTCAGGATGGCAACACAAGTGGATGATTAATAAACTAATATTGGATTATTCTGGGGCAGCTATTAATTCAAATGGATAAGTGCTTACCTATTGCAACTCTCGAACAGACAATTTTTCTGGGGCAAACCAATTTTTCAAAAGATCACTTGCTTCGTTAAAACAATTGTGAGGTGTATAAAGCAAACCATTGTTAATAGAATTATTAACTGAAAACTCAATCCTTACAGGATCACATATTTCCAAAACCTCATCCTAGAAAGCGAAATATTGACAGTCCTTGATCTGAAAACATACATGTGTATACTTTGGTAGGCCATCCAAAATATATTTAAGATTCCTGATTTTGCCAGAACACAATAGCCAATGTTCATAAAAATTTTGAGCAGAATCTTATGCATTTTCAAGATACGACATGTCTCATAGGCCACTGTATCATTGTTACTTACTATAATGATGTACAATCCTATGATAGCCAAAGGATTATGTAAGTCACTCAAGACATACATAAGCATAATTTCAATTTCTAAAAATTTTAGAACAAGAGTATTACATACTTCATCCGGGTCTTCCACCACGAATTTTTGAAGTAATCAAATCTTGTCGTTACGTTAACTGAATCGACCATTAGATTTAATTTCTTATAGGTTGGATCGCACCACACGGATTGTTAGATCTTTTCGTGTTTGCCTACTCTGATACCAATTGAAAAAGGCGAGGGTGCCCAAATATACCTCAAGCTAAAACTTTTCCTACCTATAAGTCTTTTCTCCGAAAGTGATTTTCTATGGACTGGGTCGAGACAATACAACTAATCGGTTCACACTTCATGTGATCGTCTATGGATACGAGATCGAGACAATACAACAACGAAGTATGTTTACTTTATAAGAGGTTCGGGCTTAACCAAACACAATAGGATTGCTATCAAGTAAATAAGAATTAATTTTTGTGTAATTTACTTTAATTATAATAAAACAATTATAATGCGGAAAATAAAAGTAAATGACACAACAAGATTTTGTTAACGAGGAAACTGCGAATGCAAAAAAAACCCGGAACCTTCTCCAGAATTGAATACTCTCAGGATTAAGCCGCTACACAAAATTAAACCAACTTCGTATAGTTGAGACCAAGCAACTAAACCTATAGTTCACCTAGTTCCATCTGTAATCCCACGCCTCCAACTTATGAATAAGTCACATACTTGGAACAATTCCTTTGGTTCGTATTCCAAACAATAAAGGAACAACAAATCTGTTAGGTAGCAACTCTCTTCAACCAAGTGATGTGAGTTCGACAAAGGCTCTTCTGTTTATCTCAATAAACTCCTTCGTCAGGTTCTTAGATCTATCTTATTCTCAACTACCAACGGTAATTGTTAAGATTTTGCAATCAATACTTTTAATCACAAAGAATTGTATTGATGCCGATCTACACAACTAATCAATCCAATCTACCACAAGGATAAAACGATTATAGTTGGATCCTCTTATACCGAAACAAGTATTGTGCACACCAAAGATTATGAACCCCAAATAAGAAATCTTCAATATCTTCTTTGTCTTCAAATCTTCTTAGATCTTCAATAAACGTCTGCACACAACAACTTGAATCTCTTGTGATCAATCACGCACAGAACGGAGTCTATTAACAATGGATTATCACAAGACGTATTTAGATCTACAAACAGTCTAAAGATCCCTGTCGAAACTTCGATCTAGTTTGAATGAATCTTATATCAGAAGAGAAGATTCTTAAGCATAAAAAAACTAGGTGCAATCAAAGTTCAACCACCGTTAGTCAATCAAATCATTCGAAAACACAAGATAAACCTCAATTATCTAGTTTCCCACCAACGGTACTAATAGGGCTTCTCAATCCAAAAGACGACTTTAAACTGAGCGGCCGTAAGAGATTTCGCCTAATTAGGTTAATCTCCTCTCCGAATAGGCGGCTTCACCAGTAACAACACAACCGAGGAAGTTTGTTGTCACGAAGGATTAGTTTGCTATAAATGCAAACTTCAAGTATTTATAGACAAGGAAGTTTGGGCACCAAGGAATTTCTAAAACCGAAAATATTCTCAAGATATGCAATATACTCCAAATTCGGTTTCCATAATTCCTGAAAATGCTCTGTCCAAAATAATGACCGAAAATCTCTTTGGAAAATCTTCAACTAGTAAATGCACATTACTAATTCTCGTTTTCCTAAAATAAAATTAAAAACCTTAAATAAAAGATTCTTAACTTATTTATGTTTCGATCCTGGGATTTTCTTCCTTTAGCTATTAAGGAATAACTTTGAACAATTAAAGATAGGCGTTACAGCACATGTTCAAAGTATGTCGACATCCTTACTCTGTAAGTCCTCTTTCATACTTACAATCTTGAAACCGATTTGCCACACTTCCAAACAAGTTTAGAATTTGTTCATCTGACTTTCAAAAACTATGTGATTGATCAAGAACACTCAAGCACCAATCATGGGTTTAACGGTTCTACCAAAACAAGTTTCGGTTCTACCTTCATGTGAGTATTGTGCGTAGTTACACTAGCTTTCCAAAATTCGGTTGACTAGGTACTAGGATCGGTTACCCACATATATATGGTATCTAACTTGAATGTGTTGCACATGTCCATAGGATCGGTTCCCCTTTTCCTAAAAACGTGTTGCACATGTCCATAAGATCGGTTCCCCTTTCTGCTAAAACATGTTGCACCTCATACAAGGATCGATTCCCCTTTGTGATGTGTTGCACATCTTACTAGGATCGGTTCCCCTTTACCCAGAGTCAGTCTTACAAAAAATCACAAACTCGATCATACCATCTCAGGTGATTACTTAAGATCGATTTCACTAATAAAAGTCACACCAATACAAAAGTCAGGCCTTTGTGATTAGTTTTACCAAGAACACAAACAAGTCATTAGACGTTATACTAATCACACATATTGGTTTTTCACAAGATATGCAATAAATAACAATACCAATAACGCCTGGAGATTTCCTTTTCGATTCACAAAACAAGTTCATGAATTTACTTCCTTAAAACACATGTAAAACATTGTTTCTAGGACGAAATCCTCACCTCATACCCATACATAATCACAATAGAATTTAAACGATTATGTCGATGTCTTATCTACAAAGTTTAATGGTTAAGCAATAAACCTCGTATTGTATTCCTTAATACTATGTCTATCTAGAGTGTTCATGCTTCGAAGTTTTGTTTTCAATATGCACGACTTGAAGTGGAAGGATGATGTTGTCGTTCTAGATTCTTACTTCTTCACTTCTTCAAGTCTTCGCAATACTTGTAATGTCTCATATCCTAATACTTTCAAGCTAACCTATACGAAGTTGACTCTAGTACATAATCAAGCGAATCTTTAAATGAGTTTTGATTCACTAAAATATGACAACCAAACTTGACATACCAACGCTTGGTGGGTTCAACCGTGCTATGCTCTAACAATCTCCCCCTTTGTCAATTTTAGTGACAAAACTCTTACATCATATGGATAAACAAATTACAAGAATTCATTACACATATGCTTGATTCCCGAATTCAACATCACAATAACCTGTATACATTTAATCCTTAAATGTCGTTGTTGATATTTAATAACAAAGAATATTACTCCCCCTAAAGGTAAGATAGATAGATTTTATCAATCCGCACGTTTTTGTTATTCCTTTGTAATGATATGTTACTCCCTCTTAGTCTATGCTTTCACTCTTTCGTTAGATAAATGTTTAAGCACCAATGTTCTTTTCCTTTAGTGATACCAATCAATATAAAATCAATGTCAGTATCACTTGTTTACTCCATATATTTCTCCCCCTTTTTGTCACAAAATGACAAAGAAACGAAAAAATAAAGGATAAACCGAAAAGAATCTTACAAATCTCAAAATAGACTTCCAACCTATAGAGTTAAGCACGAGGGTTCCACACACCATTTCTGATAACCAATATCAAAACCGAAACTACAAAGTAATTTGTTTTGATATGTTATCAAGGAAACAATTGCCCGAAGAAATTTTCCCTACTAGTTTAGCAAACCAAAAATCAACTAAGCACCTTAGTTCCTTTGCTAAACCGATTGTACAAATACAATCGCTTGTTCGATAAGACCAAAATAAAGATAACTCTATTTTTCTCATCAGGCTCTAATTATCCATATAACTTAGACCTTTAATTTTTAAACAAGACAAGTACTAGGTTAGTTAAATAGCATTTCTTGTTAAGGCATTCGATTAAAATTGAATAACCGAAACCCCTACTTTGATAAGTCTAACTAAGATCAGAATTAACTTAGTTTCTCTTATCCAGAATCGAATTGGACTAAACAAATTCATCCCGTAAACCTTTTCTTTCGTTAAGCCATAAACAATTCATACAAACCAAATAAATCAACTTGCATAATTATTCACCTCCACCGGAAGCAATTGAAACAAAATAGACATTATAGCACCGCAATTGCACCGAAATTTTGTAAGCCTAAGAAATTAATACCACACAATAAAGAAAGATAACAATAGTTTTTCTTAACCAAAAACAATTGAATCACACACACATCCATATGCACATCATGGAATAAAACATCAATTCTATCGAAATTTTGTTAAGCAAAAGCAATAAATATATGAAATAAAAATCAGGTTTTTCTTAAACAGGAAAACAATTAACTAACAAGATTGTTACCTCAAATTTCACATCCTCTTGTCCAATATGTTTGCATCTTCTTCCGGGGAGAATTGATATCGAAATATCATTATGTTGTCACCTTATGCAAAACAAAAGAATAACAACAACCAATCTTTACCAGAGAAAGGTTGAAAACCGGTTTTTAAATATTGCAAGCAAAAGTTGAAAACCCCCGAAACACATATGCTTTAATGTTAAACCAAAACTAATTCAAAATATTGGTTCTATCATAACCCCTCATGATCCTTTGATAAAGCCTGCCAACATTGGCTAGAATTTAATCCTGCTAAATCAAAAAGTCACCCAAACCATAAGGGTTCACAACATTATGAGATTGAATTATCAAGGTAGTAAAACCGAAATCAAACATCCCATAAACATACATAAAAATAATATAAAGCATTCAAGCATAGGCTATGTAAATCAAAAACTATTACAAGAAAAATTATAAATCAAATAATTTTATTCATAATAAGATAGTTTCATTCATAGACCTAATACATTTATTGAAATAATCAAGAACTACTGTCTATTTTTCCTTTTAACTTAATCATTGGGAAGAACATTCCTTGGGATCAAGTGTTTTTTGTCGCTCTTATTCAATTTTTGATTCTTGATCCCAAAAATCTGATTCAAAATTTTGAATTCCTTTAAGAGTTTTTGCATCTTTTCGAGCAGCAAGGCCCAACTGTTTTTGAAAACAGTCAAGTTGTTTTCCAAGATTTTCAAGGTGAACAAGAAGAGACTTTTTGTAGGAATTTGGTGAAATTATTTTAGCACCGATTTTATTATTGGATTGTCCTCCAATCATTTGACCTATAGTCTTATTCGAGACGGCCGTAATGCTTCTCATATCATCGATTTCATCTCCTAAGATGAATTTTGCAAATCTCTATAACTATACAGGGAAAGCCTGTATGCCTTTTTATCATTTGACTGACAATGATTCCACGTATATAAATTTGAGGGTCTCCTTTTAGCAGGAAATAGACGAATTCTGCAAAATTCTTATCCCAAACTGACTTATCTCTTGTACTTGCAAATAGGGTAGCTAAAGCAAGTTTACCGATACCCTTAAGTGGAAGGGTACATCTTTTGTTGGTAATCTACCATTTTCCCATTATGTTGATCTTCCAGTAAGATGTGTTGAAATGGTATCGTGTTCAATTTTAACTCCAGTAATCAAGTGACTACACTCCTCATTGTAATTAATAGCATTGGATATTGTCTTATGATCAACATAGTAGATTCCTCGACCAACAAGAGTAACAAAGGAAAGTTTTTATGATCAATATTATGGATATTTGCATAAAAAACTCTTACAGTATCAGGTGAATATTTTTCAAAACCAAAAAGTTTTCCCCAGCTTCGATCTTGAACAAAATTCACATATTCCTTTTCTTTGACATCTGGATCAAATTTCTTTTCAGTGGTAAAATCCATTCTCTTAAGAATTTCGTATTTCCTGTAATAAGAGTTGTCAACAAAACTAGCGAAATCATGCTTGTTATCAATACTGTTAGGAAACCTGATTTTATCAATGTCTTCAATCCTGACTCGATTATTGGTTCTTGATTTCCTTTTTCCCATACTTGTGAAAATATGAAAAACCCTAGTTACGGTTTTGATCAATCTTCCCCAATATGTATGAACACACAGCAAGATATTATCTTTTATAGGAACACTTGGTATCAAAATCCTGAAATAACTAGTTTTAGGGAAAACTCTCAAAATCGGAAACCGAGACTTGTGGGGAAACAATTTTGATTTTGTATCTAGGTCTTTCTTTTGGAAAACCGGTTTTTCATAGACTGGATCTTTATTTCGGATTGATTCCATGTTTTTTTCCAACAGTCTGTTTACTCTTTTATTACCAAAATTTGATAATATTACTTGAAGTATATTCAAGAATTTACTAGAGTATACAGAGATAAATTTGAACAAGATATGATATTTTTGTTAAAAATACCATCAGAATCATAAACCCAGTAATATTTCAAAATTTGCTTCATTAAAACAGTTGTGAGGTGTATGAGCAAACCATTGTTAATAGAATTATTAACTGAAAACTCATTCCTTACAGGATCACATATTTTCCAAAACCGCATCCTAGAAAGCGAAACATTGACGGTCCTTGATCTGAAAATGTACATGTGTATACTTTGGTATGCCATCCAAAATATATTTAAGATTCCTGATTTTGCCAGAGCACAATAGCCGATGTTCATAAAAATTTTGAGCAGAATCTTATGCATTTTCAAGATACGACATGTCTCATAGGCCATTATATCATTGTTACTTACTATAATGATATACAATCCTATGATAGCCAAAGGATTATGTAAGTCACTCAAGACATACATAAGCATAATTCCAATTCCTAAAACATTTAGGAACAAGATTATTACATACTTCATCCGGGTCTTCCACCACGAATTTTGAAGTAATCAAATCCTGCCATTACGTTAACTGAATCGACCATTAGATTCAATTTCTTATAGGTTTTGTTAGAGCATTGCTCAGTCAAACTCGCATGTGTTGCTATCTCAAGCATGTTTGTCAATGTTAGTGATCGAAACTATAAGTTTTGATTTCTAGCTTATTTGTAAATGTCTCGGACTAGTACATAGATAGTGTAGTTGAGCTAAAATCTCTCAACGTTCATCTCTTGAAAACGATGAACTACCAAGGGGAGCTTGTGGAACTTCTTCGACAAAAGGTATGTGGAGACTTGAACTTATCTATCACTTGGAAAGTCTATTTCTACTATCTCCTATATTGAGAGATAAGTCGTGTTACGATATAGTTTTCTCTATACACATTTGATATTTCGATCTGAGTATATCTCGCTTACATATTTCTCGAAATATGTGTTGGTAAGCTTTCACTTCAACCAAGTTCATCTTATATCATGAGAAAATTTCCGAGTAACATCTTACATGGTTTGTGTGATACAATCATTTGGTGTAAGACTTGGAAGGTTTCAATAATGATTATTTCAATATCTTGAAAATTGCTTTGATGTTGATAGTGTGTGAAAACGACTATTAACATTATAGATGAATGTTTCAATGATTGAAATAAAGAGTTCATGATATAACCATCTTTGGATATAAGCATATATAGTGTGTTCGCACATTAGTGTATAAGTCCATAAACCAGAAGCAAAGAGTATGCATATGTGTGTATACGGATTTGGTGAAGGAGACAGGTTAAGTATGCGTTCTCGTACGCATACTGGCGGAAGTTCTCAAACCGAGAATTTCTGCTGAGTTTGGTTTTGGCAAAACTCACAAACCAGTCACCTTAAGTATGCGTACCCGTACGCATACTGGCGGAAGTTTTTGAACCGAAAATTTCTGCTGAGTTTGGAAACTTCACAAACTCAAAATCGGTTGCTTAAGTACGCATACTTAAGCTGGTTACTTTGTCAAATCGGTCAAGTCGATGAACTTAAACATTTAAATCATAAGGAATGCAATCTTTGCGAACCGTGGCTATAATGTTCATGATTCATTCAATTGAATCAAACCGATTTGGTTTCAGTTGTGTTTTCTAAACAATTGAACAACTCTTAACTAGTTTCATTTGAGTCATTTGAACTAGTTATGGTTAAGATGAATAAGGTTGATATGAGAGTAATCATATGGATAACCTCGGTTAACTATTTGTGAACCAACATGGTGTACACGTTTAGGTACGGCTACATAAACCTAAATGAGGGTACATTTCATTTGTGTGTAACAAGCTAAGTCTGATCTAACGATTGAAAGATATTAGCTTGGTTGAATCAAATTTTTCATCTAACGGTGAATATTGAATGCTTTGTTACCAAGATAACTTGGATTGCAAACCCTGATTTGAAAATTATATAAAGGATAACTCTAGCAACTGGGAAACCTAATCCCCACACCTCCTGTGTGTTACTAGTTGCATAACTAGAGTCGATTCTCCTTTAACCTTAGGTTTCTTCTCGAGACCCTGTAGGTTAACGACTTGAAGACTTCATTGGGATTGTGAAGCCAGACCCAACTATTATCTTCGTAGTTGCGTGATCTGATCTTATTGTTTCTATCGTGTTGAGTGCAATTGAAATAATTGGCTCGAGATTTTATATCTCCGATAGGCAAGATAGAAAAGTAATCACAAACAAACTTCGTCTCATCATTTGTGTTTCGCAATAACTTGTTTCGCTAGTCGATTAAGTTTATTGTGAGGTGATTGATAATACTAGGTTGTTCTTCGGGAATATAAGTCCGGTTTATCAATTGGTTCCTGTTCACCTTGATTTATCAAAAGACGGAACAAAAACTCTTGGGTATTTCTGTGGGAGACAGATTTATTCAATCCTATAAACTTTTCTGTGTGAGACAGATTTGTCTATCAAGTCTCCGACTTTGGGTCGTAGCAACTTTTAGTTGTGGGTGAGATCAGCCAAGGCAATCAAGTGCGTAGTATCCTGCTGGGATCAGAGACGTAAGGAGCGCAACTGTACCTTGAATCAGTGTGATATTGATTAGGGTTCAACTACAGTCCAGTCCGAAGTTAATTGGTAGTAGGCTAGTGTCTGTAGCGGCTTAATACAGTGTGGTCTTCAATCTGGACTACGTCTCGGGGTTTTTCTGCATTTGTGGTATCCTCGTTAACTAAATTCTGGTGTCTGTGTTATTTCTTTTCCGCATTATATTTTGTTATATAATTGAAATATCACAGGTTGTGTGTTAAGATCAATCAATTAGAATATCCAACCTTTGGTTGTTGATTTACATTGATTGACACTTGAACATTGGTCTTTGGTACCGTTCAAGTAATTCCTCTTATATTTAACCAGGCTCGCAGATTTCTATTTGTTGATTGCGGATTGAATTAAGAGTTAGAGATATTAAACTCTTTGATATACTTTAATCTAGATTGAGCCTGACTGTCTAGTTGATTCTCTAGAAAGTGTATTGGAGTAATTTCTCTCAGATTGCCAAACGAATTGTTGGGTGTGGTTGTTGTACCCCCGCATTTTCAATTGGTATCAGAGCAGGCAAACACATTAAAGACCTCATAAGTCTGTGTTTGTAGCGATATGATATGGACAAAGGTGTTATCTCTATAAATGTACCACCAGTCTTCGATGGCTCTAATTACTTACGGTGGAAAATTGCTATGCGTGCCTTTCTTCAAGCGCGTGATTTTCAATCATGGGTTTATATAGTTAATGGCTATGATGCTCCCGTTGTGGCAGTAGGGAATGTGAACGTTCCAAAGAACATTGGTGAATACAATGCTGCCGAGATACTTGCTGCAAAGCAAAACTCCGACGGTTTGAATGCCATCATACATGCCATTACCCCAGATCATCAGCACCATGTGACTACGTGCACTAGGTCTAAAGATGCTTGGGATGTCTTAAAACCGTATTCGAAGGTAATACCAGTGAAAAGGAATCCAGGCTTCAAAACCTTAATTCCGATTGGGAAAACCTTCGTATGGCAGATGAAGATTCATTTGATGAGTTTAATCACAAAGTGTCTGAAATTGTTAATTCATTTTTTGAAGTGGGTAAGACTATTCCTGAAAGGACATTGTGATGAAAATTCTCAGATCGCTGCCATCTAGATACGATTCTAAGAAGCATGCCATCGTTGAAGGAAATAACCTTGATGCTCTTTCCAGAAACACGTTGGTTGGAAAGCTAAAGATCTTTGATCATGACCACACATCCAAAATCGGAAAGGATGTTCCCTTTAAAGCACAAAAGAACACTAAATTACTTGACAAAATTAAAAGTGTTTATGTCTCTGAGGATGATCTTTCTGAGACTGATTCATCAGATGAAGATTTTGACAAATCAGTCTCTATGATCACAAGAAAGTTTAGGGATCTTCTATTGAAAAGAAGTAAACGGTTTTCAAGAGACAAACCTAGGTCGTCAGTTAAACCTCACAATCGCGTTCCTCCTAAAAACAAGGATGCTGACGAGGCTGATGACGAGGATATGCCACGGTGCTTTAAGTGTAAAGGTTTTGGTCATTTTGTAAATGAGTGCCCAAATCGTAGAAAATACACTGGAAACAAAGGTCTTGCTGCAACTCTTGATGAAATGTCTGATCACAATTATTCCAATGAAGACGAAAAATCAAGTGTTGCACTTCTTTGTGAAGATATCGATTTTGATGACTGTAACAATACATACATAAATCTTGATATTCTTCCAGAAAGAAACTCAACCAATCTGGAAGAAGAAATTAACCTTCATGTTGGAAACTCTATGTCTGATTTTCAGGATCCACTCTGTGCCTAGCAGCTTGCACATCTCGGGAGTTCGAATCAGCATATCCATTGACATGTTCTTATTGTTCACTTAAGGGTCATGAACTTTCAAAGTGTTTCAAGTATAAACACAAGATGAGACATGTCAAGAGACTTCAACGAAGAGCAAATCTCCTAGCAAACAAGCTCAAACTTGTTCAAAAAACCGCTGAGGTATGTAAGATTTCATCCTCTTCAAAGAAGTTGGTTTCCAAAGATAGGTCAAGACCACTAGAGAAAAGAGTATGGTCTAAACACTTTGATATACAGGGATCTATGAATTCCTTTCAAAAGGGTCATGGTAGACAAATTGTTGTTCACCACAACACAACTTAATTGTGTTGTTTTTGTGCATCTTGTATCATATGCCTGATTAAAAGAGACAAGAACTTGCACACCGTAGGCTTAAAAAGAAAAGAAAAAAATCATCCTGTTTTGCTTTTCTTAAATTTGTTGTATGGTTTGGAATTCTTTCATATCTAATTGATATTGGAAGGAACCTCCCTGTTTATCAAAAGAGGGTTATTCTCGACTATTCCACTCTCTTTAGGGTCGTGAATCGTGCGTGCGTGAACCGGTGTTAAAAGGTTCCATAACCCTATATTCCTTTTTCCTTCTCTGAAATTCTTTTCATCTTAAGACTGCCTGTTGAGTTTATAGTGTGATTTCCTCTCACAAACCCATACACGTATGGAGACTCCAAGCATCATGAGTTCTAATGAAAAAGATGTTAATATGATTGTTAAGCCATCAATCAGAAAAAGAAAAATCTCCGCTGCCTCCGACTTTGAAAAGGAAAAGAAGGAATGTGAGGAAGCCAAGAGTTGTTCCTTCAAATTGTCAGAAGTTTTCTGATGTTCTTGAAGAGTTGAA
Source organism: Papaver somniferum (assembly GCF_003573695.1). Lineage (NCBI taxonomy): Eukaryota > Viridiplantae > Streptophyta > Magnoliopsida > Ranunculales > Papaveraceae > Papaver > Papaver somniferum. The sequence continues at coordinate 184,268,025 of NC_039358.1, forward strand.
AGAAGCAAGGAAGGAGATTAAACAAATAAAGGCTTTTGTTATGAGAACTCTTGAAATTCAGCAGGCCCTGGTTCGACATCATCAGCCTAGAAGGTTTGTTGGAATTGACTCCTTTTTCCATGAACCCTATGTACCTATGGCTGTTTCAGAGGTCTCAATATCTAGTAAATATTCTTGTTGTGTTTTTAGAAGAATAACTAGGATTTGGAATAGCCATTATTGTGAGCACACATAGCTATGTCCAACGATTTTCATCTTCATTTTTTTTAGATTTATTTATTTAAATTCTAAAGTATTTTTTTTGGAAGATGATTTTTGCAATTTTAATCTTTATGATTTTATATACTGCAAATTGTTATGGGATATGTTGTTTACATCCGTGAACCTGTGACTATCCCATACTTGTTCAAAAGTTATCTCTATCATGTCGATATGAATGTATTCATGGAAGATAGAATGAACTTTTGACGTTACAAAAGTTAAAGCCTTTTATGTCATGTTTTTGATAAAAAAGAAAGTATAAAACTTTTGTTTACAAGGATTAAGTCTATTATATGTCATTGTGCAAATAGTGATGCAAAATAGAACGAATCCTTGTCTATTCCGCAGTATTTGGTCGATCTCCGATCCACAATCTTTGTGCATATACTGTGTTGTTCCATAAGGTTTGTTATGTTGAGCACAATCGACTGAGTTGATTATTTTCTTATGATTAACTTAGTTGTTGCTCCGTGAGGTTCCCTATGTCGAACATGATCAACTAAATTAATCATTCTCTTTTGATTATTTAGTTGTTACTCCTTAAGTTCGCTTTTGTCGAGCATGACCAATTAAATTGATCATTTTTTGTGATTAATTTGGTTGTGTATTCCAATTGAATTAATCATGGGTTCTCTTGTGGTTAATTCGGTTGTTATTTTTTAATTGAACTAACTATGGGTTCCCTTGTGGTTATTTCAATTGAATTTTGTGGATACAAATTCATGTTTTCATGTGATTTGTTTGTCCAAAAGAAATCCTTCTTTTCTTGTGAAAGCAAGGTCGCCTTTGTTGTTCCTTCGGGGATGACATTTATGGGGGAGAGTTCATTTTGAACTTGTGCTTAATTGCCAAATCTTTGTGGGGAGTGCGGCTGTGGAATTTTTAGGGGTTATCTTGTATCTTCATTAACTCCTTGATGAATGCATTTAGCTTCGGATTTATGATTGCATCTACATTTGTTGGTATGTTAATACACCTTTTGGTCATGATGTATCTTCGTCGAAATTTCATTAGGATCCCATTATTTTCGTACCTTTGCCAATTTTGTTGACAAAAAGGGGGAGAATTAATGTGTAGTTCACACCACAAATACATATGGTTTACGAATCATTATGTAAGGGGGAGTGGTTTTCATGTTGAGATGAAAGTATTGACTAAAGGGGAGTGATACATATCACCATAGTATTATTTTTGAAGTTGTGATATAAGAACTTTGATACTGTGTGATAATACTATGACACTGTATAACAATGATCGAGAGCTTTTGTTTTCTCATTGTTATGGCTACGGATCTTCAACAACTATGATGTTGAATTAAACATCTATGGATGATACATGTGTATCTTCCTTTCCCTGGGAACTAGCGATCCTCAAGACGAATTGAGGATAAAATCCTATATTAGGAAGGATTCCTTGTTTGGGATAAATTCCTAGTTTTGGAAGGAGTATTGCTTTGAGCAGCATTCTTAGTTTAGGTAATATAACTAGAAAGGGAATTAGTCCTACAAAAGGAATAGATTCCTAAGACGTTTGGGAAACCAAACCAAGCATATAAATAGGGATGTTTAGCTCATAACTAAACACATCTAGTTAGTATGTTCTTGATATAGACGCACCTACACATAATACTAGGCACAGAAAACCTAGAGAAAGCTTGGAACAATACTTGTGCAAGATTAGTAAACAGTTTAAGGTTAATCCACTGTTAGAGAAGATTGTGAGTGTAACAAAGAGAGAATTGTTAATCGTTTTCTTGTTCATAATCTAGAGAAGATATTTTCTTCGAATTACTACTTGTGTTCTGTTTTCTAAGTTTCTCGTCTATTATTATTCTGAATTCCGCCTTTATAGTAATAGCTACCAAGGTACATAGATCATACGTATCAAGTTGGAATCACGAGCGAGGTTAGTTTTTAGGGTAAATCCTTGTGGTCTATGGTTTTCACTAGATCTCTCTACATAAAGCTTGGTGAGGTACTCGAGAAGCTAGAAGACGTTAAGAAAACAAGGGGGATCAAGGATGGCAAAGTCAGATGATGATCCTAAGGAAGGCGAACCACAAACTATGGAAGAAAAGGTGGATACGCCGCAGACAACCCTTAAGGAACTGAGCGAATGTATTGGTTCTCATACACCCAAGCCGAAGGCGAAGAAAAAGATTACACCTTCACCTGTAGCTTCGGAAAAAGATGAATCGGAAGAAGACGATTCAGAAGAAGAAGAAGAAGAAGAAGAAGAGGAAGAAGAAGATGAGGATGAGAAGAAGAAAAGTGACTTTCTTAAAAGTACTACATCAACTAAACTTCATGGTAAGAGTCTGAAAATTGATTTTCGTGTTGATATTCCAATTTACAATGGGAGTGTCGATGTAGAAAAATTGGATGACTGGATTGAACGTCTAGAGACGTATTTTTCTTTCTTTGAATATGGTTTAAAGGAAAAGATTTCTTTCGCGGCATTGAAGCTACAAAAACATTCTCTAACCTGGTGGAAAGCTTATCAAAGACAAAACCTAGGAAAAGGAGTATTGTCGTGGAAAAGATTCAAGGAAGTTGTAAGGAAACAGTTTTATTCGGTTGGCTACCTTGAGGAGAGATGGTTCAAGTGGTACAACTTGAAGCAGACTTACAACCAAACCGTGCAAGAATATACTTCGGAATTTCAGAATCAAGCTATGGTTTTGGATTTATATTTGGGAGATTATGTTATCTATATGAAATATATTTCCGGGTCCATGAGTACATACGGAAGGAGTTGAAGATGTTTTCGGTGGATACTATCTCCGACGCAAGCATAAAAGCTAATGCCATCGAAGGAAGGCTCAAGTAAACTGATAATGAGGGAAACAACAAGGTAAAGTCTGGAAGTTTCGTCGCTAAAGGACATGAAAGGAGCAAAGAGAAAAGGAAGTCTAATGACCAAGAAGGTTTAGTTTGCACTCATTGCAAACAAACAGGGCATGTGTGTTGACAAGTGTTGGATGAAGTATCCTAATCTAAAACCAAAAGGGTTGCAGAAGAAAGAATCCATGATGGCAACACTAGTCACACAGGTTCCAAAAGAAGTCCAAGGACTAACAGAACCTAATCAAAAGCTCTCTCTAATGGCAGAAGGCGTAGAAAACTTACGAAAGACGATACCAGGGAACGACTCTTCACGGTTAAGATGCAGGTTAAGACAACACTAATAGATGTTATTATTGACCCGGGAAGTCAAAAGAATTTACTTTCACATTCTTTGGTACAGAAGTTGGGTTTGAAAACTTTCAAACATCCGAAACCCTATCCTTTAGGGTGGCTTGAAAAGGAAGGTGGCTACAGGTTGCAGAATAGTGCATGTTCAAGTTTGCTTTTAATGAGTCATACATTGACAAGGTTACATGCGACGTGGTTCCATTGGATGTTTGTCAAGTTGTACTTGGTAGTCCTTACTTGTGGGATCGAGATGCGGTTCTACATAGAAGGGAGCAGAAGTATACCTTTACCAAAGATGGGAAAATTTTTATAATACGAGCTATTGACTCTCCTCTTGAGGAAGCAAGCTTGATTACAACCACTCAGGCTAAGCGGTTGGTGAATGCTAGTACAAAGTTCAATCTTCTTGTGATTCGTTCTCTTGACGAGAAGCCGAGTAGAGTTAGTTTAGAATACATTACCAAACAACAAGAAGAAGACCTAAGAAGGTTAAGTATGTTTGAACCACTATTACTATCTAATGTTGGAGATGACAAGATGATCTTGACACATGTGGAAATCACTCGAAGAAGATTGCATTATGTAGAAAAGAGAAACAAAGACACACCAAGAAGAGATTGAGACTTTCCTAAGTAGATGTCAAGGTCAAGTTCCCGGCAAGCAGAGATGGTTCAGCAGGGTGAAAGGAACTCACGAGTTCCCTAACCTACAAATATAACTTTCACAGGAGTTCAAGTTCTTGACTAAGGGGGAGTGATTCATATCACCATAGTGTTATTGTCAAAGTTGTGATACAATTGAACTTTGATGCTGTGTAATAATACTATGACACTGTATAACAATGATCAAGAATATTTTGTTTTCTCATTGTTATAGCTACGGATCTTCAACAACTGTGATGTTGAACTTACAACCTTTAGGATCATGGAGTACTTGGAAGTGACGAAGATTTCGAGTCGCGTTGAAGATAACAAGGAGATCAAGCATGTGGATAAAAAGCTTTTTTCCTTTTTTTCTTTTTTGTAATCCATATGTATTGATAGTTTTGTCACTAAAATTGACAAAGGGGGAGATTGTTAGAGCATTGCTCGGTCAAACTCGCATGCGTTTCTATCTCAAGAATGTTTGTCAATCTTAGTGATCAAAACAATAAGTCTTGATTTCTAGCCTATTTGTAGATGTCTCGGACTAGGACATGGATAGTTTAGTTGAGCTTAAATCTCTCGACGTTCATCTCTTGAAGACGAAAAACTACTTAGGGGAGCTTGTGGAACTTCTTCGACAAAAGGTATGTGGAGAGTCTGGAGACTTGAACTTATCTATCACTTGGAAAGTCTATTTCTATTATCTCCTATATTGAGACATAAGTCGTGTTACGATATAGTTTTCTCTATACACATTTGAGATTTCGAGCTGAGTATATCTCGCATACATATTTCTCGAAATATGTGTTGGTAAGCTTTCACTTCAACCAAGTTCATCTTATATCATGAGAAAATTGTCGAGTAACATCTTACATGGTTTGTGTGATACAATCATTTGGTGTAAGATTTGGAAGGTTTCAATAATGATTATTTCAATATCTTGAAAATTGCTTTGATGTTGATAGTATGTGAAAACGGCTATTAACATTATAGAAGAATGTTTCAATGATTGAAATAAAGAGTTGATGATATAACCATCTTTGGATATAAGCATATATAGTGTGTTCGCACATTAGTGTATAAGTCCATAAACCGAAAGCCAAGAGTATGCATATGTGTGTATACGGATTTGGTGAAGGAGACAGGTTAAGTATGCGTACCCGTACGTATACTGGGAGAAGTTCTCAAACCGAGAATTTCCGCTGAGTTTGGTTTTGACAAAACTCACAAACCAGTCACCTTAAGTATGCGTACCCGTACGCATACTGACGGAAGTTTTTGAACCGAAAATTTCTGCTGAGTTTGGAAACTTCACAAACTCAAAACCGGTTGCTCAAGTACGCATACTTAAGCTGGTTACTTTGTCAAATTGGTCAAGTCCATGAACTTAAACATTTAAATCATAAGGAATGCAGTCTTTGCAAACCGTGGCTATAATGTTCATGATTCATTCAATTGAATCAAACCGATTTGATTTCAATTGTGTTTTCTAAACAATTGAACAACTCTTAACTAGTTTCATTTGAGTCATTTGAACTAGTTATGGTTAAGATGAATAAGGTTGATATGAGAGTAATCATATGGATAACCTCGGTTAACTATTTGTGAACCAACATGGTGTACACGTTTAGGTACGACTACATAAACCTAAATGAGGGTACATTTCATTTGTGTGTAACAAGCTAAGTTCGATCTAACGATTGAAAGATATTAGCTTGGTTGAATCAGGTTTTTCATCTAACTGTGAATATTGAATGCTTTCTTACCAAGGTAACTTGGATTGCCCTGATTTGAAAACTATATAAAGGAGAACTCTAGCAACTGGGAAACCTAACCCCCACACTTCCTGTGTGTTACTAGTTGCATAACTAGAGTCGATTCTCCTTTAACCTTAGGTTTCTTCTCGAGACCCTGTAGGTTAACGACTTGAAGACTTCATTGGGATTGTGAAGCCAGACCCAACTATTATCTTCATATTTGCGTGATCTGATCTTGTTTTTTCTATCGTGTTGAGTGCAATTGAAATAATTGGCTCGAGATTTTATATCTCCGATAGGCAATATAGAAAAGTAATCACAAACAAACTTCGTCTCATCGTTTGTGATTCCGCAATAAATTGTTTCACTAGTCGATTAAGTTTATTGTGAGGTGATTGATAATACTAGGATGTTCTTCGGGAATATAAGTCCGCTTTATCAATTGGTTCATGTTCACCTTGATTTATCAAAAGACAGAACAAAAACTCTTGGGTATTTCTGTTAGAGACAGATTTATTCAATCCTATAGACTTTTATGTGTGAGACATATTTGTCTATGAAGTCTTCGACTTTATGTCGTAGAAACTATTAGTTGTGGGTGAGATCATCTAAGGGAATCAAGTGCGTAGTATCCTGCTGGGAGCAGGGACGTAAGGAGCGCAACTGTACCTTAAATCAGTGTGAGATTGATTAGGGTTTAACTACAGTCCAGTCCGAAGTTAATTGGTAGTAGGCTAGTGTCTGTAGCGGCTTAATACAGTATGGTCTTCAATATGGACTAGGTCCCGGGGATTTTCTGCATTTGCGGTTTCCTCGTTAACAAAATTCTGGTGTCTGTGTTATTTATTTTCTGCATTATATTTTGTTATATAATTGAAATATCACAGGTTGTGCGTTAAGATCAATTAGAATATCCAACCTTTGGTTGTTGATGTACATTGATTGACACTTGAACGTTGGTCTTTGGTACCGTTCAAGTAATTCCTCTTATATTCAACCAGGATCTCAGATTTATATTTGCTGATTGCGGATTGAATTAAGAGTTAGAGATATTAAACTCTTTGATATACTTTAATCTAGATTGAGTCTGACTGTCTAGTTGATTCTCTAGAAAGTGTATTGGAGTAATTTCTCTCAGATTGCCAAACGAATTGTTCGGTGTGGTTGTTGTACCCCCGCATTTTCAGGTTGGATCGCACCAAACACAGATTGTTAGATCTTTTCTTGTTTTCCTGCTTTGATACCATTTGAAAAAGGCGAGGCCACCCAAATATACCTCAAGCTAAAACTTTTCCTACCTATAAGTCCTTTCTCCCAAAGTGATTGTCTATGGACTGGGTCGAGACAATACAACTAACCGGTTCACAGTACGTGTGATCCTCTATGGATACGAGATCGAGACAATACAACAACGAAGTATGTTTACTTGATAAGAGGTTCGGACTTAACCAAACACAATAGGATTGTTATCAAGTAAATATGAATTAACGTTTGTGTAATTTACTTTAATTATAATAAAACAATTATAATCCGAAAAATAAAAGTAAATGACACATCAAGATTTTGTTAACGAGGAAACAGCGTATGCAGAAAAATCCCGGGACCTTGTCCCGAATTGAATACTCTCAGGATTAAGCAGCTACACAAAATTAAACCAACTTCGTATAGTTGAGACCAAACAACTAAACCTATAGTTCACCTAGTTCCGTATGTATTCCCACGCCTCCAACTTATGAATAAGTCACGTACTTGAAGTTGAAACAGTCATTCATGGTGGAGAAGGTAGGAACAAGAATTGTAAGCTGCTGCCTAACACCATAAAGTCCCCGGTTGTTTCTTTGGTGAGTTGTTGACACTTTTCCGTCGTGACTTCTTCTATCCGTATTACTAGGATCGTAAAACCAATATTTGTTATTTGGTTACAGAATTTTGCTCTGTCTAGTATTGATGGTCTTCAATTCTCTACTGCTGGGCAGACAATTTCTGATTCGAGCGTTGAAGAAGAAAATATTGTGAGTACTCTTCCTCGTAGACAAATATAATGCTTCATATGTAAAATACTAATTGTTTGAGAATGTGTCCAGGAGGATGTCGCCATGGAGGTGGAGAGTGTTGATACTCGGTCATCCTCTGAGAATAGAGATGGAGGAAATTCCAAAGGCTCAGAACTGAATGAAAGCAATGAGCCTCTTGATGTTGACACGGACAACCCCAACTCTTTGAACGCTTCGGAGACTCCCAAAGTAAGCACATATCTTGTAAACTTTTCATATAGGTATGAAATTGTTTATTTGTGAATGAATGAATGATAATCCATGTGCATATACGATAAACTTTGTCGAAATTCGTCGTCAGAAAATTCAGAACCCAGTTTTTAGCAAAAAACATCGTAAAACCTTCATCTGGAGTCGGATTTTCATGATATGCATATGCATCTTTAAGCCCGGAAAATTCCCAAGCTTTAGTGAAAGAAGATTTTTAAGTTTTGAGCACGTTCACGGCCTGAAAAAGGTGAAACAGTAAACTTCCAGGAGACTTTCAGAACTTTTTCAGACGGTATGTTGCTCAATGTTTTGACTACATCTCCTTGCTCGTTCATCGGATTGTCATGAAATTTTGACATGTAGTAGAGGAAATCCATACGAAGAGAATGGTATATAAATAATCCACAGATTCCTTGTATATTGCTCCCAGTTCGTCATCTAGTACAGGGTATAGTACAGTCTCTTCAGACGAGCTTACCGCAAAACGTATTTTCATGACTTTCATGCTATTTGCTCGTTCCTTGAGTATATATTGATGAACCTTGATAATGTTATACTGCTTGTATATTGTATTTTATGATCACATTTGGTTTCATGTTTAGATTGCTCTAACCTCATGTAATCTTCGTATTAGGTGTCAAATACCGAAGTTGAGGATACTGAAACCAATAAGGATAACTCGAGCTGTCCTGGAGTTATTGATGAAGATACAACCATACCTGCACTTAAAGGCCATGAGAAGGTTGTCACTGAAGATATGGAAACCTCGATTGTTGCTGGTTCGGTGATAGAAGAAACCGAGCCACCAGTAGAGAATACTGAAGAAACTGTCGTCCTGATTGTAGAAGCTTCCCCAGTAACTGAAAACCGTATAGTGGTGCATGAATATCCAAGTGAAGGAGTTGATTTTGATCCTCCATTTGATGCATCACTCCCGTATCATGAACTAGTTGGTGGGTTCAGCGTTCCCATTGGATATGCAGGCTTGTACGAGAAAATATGGAAGAAATTTGGCCACATAATTGTTGACAGGAATCCTGGACGTGCTTATGCTTTAACAATGCAAGTAAGTGTTATATTACGTGTTGTAAGTGATATATGCACTAGGGCCAGAAATACTGTGACTCCATATGTACTCTTTGATTGAGAGTTTAACTTGGAGAATTCGGAAAGACTTGGCTTCAATGTAAAGTGGCTTCGTAAGCAAATGAATGCTATCAAGGACTCATGTGAGAACAACATACCCTTTCCCAATAATGCGGTGATGGAGAAAGAAGACAAGATTTCCATGCTGACTGAAGAGCTGAACAAGGAGAAGGCGGCTTTGCAGGTCTTGAAGGATGCAGAGGAGCAAAAATCCTTTTTTGCTGATTTTGTTTGATTTCCTTTTCATAATATCTTGAACTTCTGAACTTCTGAGAGATGTGAGGTTTTTATTTGGGTTTTGATATTCGCTGATTTTGGATCGTAGATGATTGAGGATTTTCTTTTGGATTTGATAGAGATTTTCTTTTAAGTAATATGAACTGAATTTTGATAAATTGTTGAATTCAAATACTGGTTGCAAGTATTGCAAACGTTTTGGAGGAATTGAAATACAATGAAAGAAAATCCTAAATGCCAAATCCAGACGTCATAAATGCTCAAATGTCCAGTACCTCAAACGCTCAATAATTTCAGACGAACGCCTTAAGCCAATTCTCATAAATTACTGGCAGGGTTCTGCCATCTGTGTTGATCAACTTGTAGTATCCTCCGGTTATGGATTTAGCAACCATAAATGGTCCTTCCCAATTGGAGCTCCTTGCAGAATAGAGATCACGTTTAGTTGCCTTGAGAACTAAATCTCCTTCCTCGAATTTGTTCGGTTTAGTAGTTCGCGCCTTGAATATTTTCTGTTGATTCCATGGCTGTGGTACATATGGAAACTCACGCAGAGGGGAGTATTCAACATACTGTCGGTCATGCTTAATCATATCTTCAGCAATAAACCTCTCAATAGAATGACCAATTTGGAGGGGCTCTGAGCGTAACCACTTGGTGTAATATTGCTGAGGTGAGACTATCCACTCGTAGCTCTTGGTAATTTCTAAGTTGTTAGCAGGGAGAGGTCCCCGGACCAGAGTAGCATGTTTGAACATTGGTATTATTGGTGCATGAAGAGGGATAAGACTTGCCTGAGTACGGAACCTTTTGACAAAGGCGTGTGCACTTTCTCCAGGTTTCTGTGTGAGCTCCATCAAAGCTTTTACTTCCTCCAGATGCTCAAATGGTGGGGCATTCTCTATTTCTTCCGATTCAGAGTCTTCTTCAACAGTAGGGTGTGCTGAAGGCGTTGGAGCCATTCTTCCAGCATGAATCCAAGTTCTTCCAAGGATCATGTCATATCCTAGGTCTTTCCGGATTATGTAAAACTTGGTATCAGTGCAGACTGAACTTTCTTTAACTTTGAGGATGATGTAGCCATATGCGTCTCTGAAAGTCCCCTCGTGATCCCTGATTGCCATGGGAGCGTGAGTAGCCTCTTGTTGAGTAATGCCGGCGGCTTTGAGAGTTTTCGAAGGAATGATGTTGATGGCAGTGCCGACATCAACAAATGCTCTCTCGAATTTGTTTCTTTTAATATGCACTTTGGTGAGCAGTCCCCAGTCATACATTTCTTTGTCAGTGGCTGAAGGTTCAGGAGGTACTTCTGAAATCAGCAGGCGTTTTCCAGATACTATGTAGTTCAAAGCTGTGAACATGTCTCCCCTTTGCGCCTTTGACAGATAGAGTAATTACAGACATGCTCTATCAATGACTGGACTGCTTCCTTGACAGTTCTTCAGAGATGGAGAAATTTCTGACTGGGAGGGGATCTCTGTGTACTCCTTCATCCCCCAGATTAAGTTCTCCTGACTCAACCTTTTCCCTGAATATGCGTTTCAAAACTTTGCAGCTACTTGTGGGGTGATTGACGAACCTGTGGAAGCGACAATAACGAGGATTTTCCATGTCCTCCTCAGTTGGTTCTATCCTGACATATGGCAATTTGATTGTACCATCTTGGATCCAGGCCTCCAGTAGTTCGAGCACTTTTCCAATGGGGAGAGGAAAGTCAGGTGCCTCTTGATCAGGAGTCTCTGTACGTTGGCCAGGGTCATGTGCCTCTGGTTTATCCTTCTTTTGTGTCTTCGGAGGAGCTGAGGTATGCTCGGTCCCGTGACACCTTTCCCTAATTTTATTATTTTCTTGATATAAAGAATATCATGAGATTAGAGAATTTCCTTGAATCGGAGGAGATTTGCTCGAACGAGAGAATTTTCATGAGATCAGGAAAATAATAAAATATGATAAAAATATAAAATTGGGCGTGGGACTGGTCACGGCATGACCGGCCGGCTGGTGAGCCCAGTCCCTGGCGCCTTTGCTAATATTTTATTATTATTATTTTTCCTTCATATTTTGCATAGGTTCATCATTCATTCGTATTTTTGAAATGCTCACTAGCGCATTCAAATGTTGGTCTGTGCATTATTGCTAAGTACACTTGCACCATTTTAGTCAGGGCTTATTCGATGCTCAGATGCCTGTTTCGTTGAATATTTATCACTAACCCGTGGAATTCTGCTGGAAAGAACCACGAATTGAAGTGACGAAATATAACGAAGAATCGTAGAATATTGCTGGATATTCAGGCGATTAGAGATAATTAACTGATGGCTCTATGCTAGCAGGGCTTCCTATCTAGGAGCATTAATTATCTGAGAGTTGAGCAATATGAACTTGCTGGAGTATCATATTTCTCCTATATAGTCAGGGAAAACCTGGTTGCATCCTGAAGACGTTGTCGCTCTATACTAGCAGGCATGCTGTCTAGGAGCCGCCCAATCTTTCGATTATATATAGAAATAATTATTGAAATTGCTCAGTATTCATGAGATGTGTCGTGGTGTCAGATGAGAGACTACACATCTACAGATACTCTGAAAGACCGCCTTCTCAGTCAGAGATTTTATGGCATGAGATTTCATGCTTTGTTGAGAGACATGAGTCTCAATACTCATCCGATTGTCGGAGCCGGAGTATGGATAATTATGGTTTTACGATTTTTCCCTTGTCAAAAATCCACCATCTACATTAAGTCCCCTGCTTAGTGAGGAACGGTCATGTTCCTCAGTCAGCATTGAATGGTGATTTTCCAGGTACAGACGAAAATAAGTAATTGAACTTAGTCATAAGATAAGACATTACCGTATTTCGACCGAATGAGAAAACCATGGTTTGAGAAAAAACCCCAGTGGTATAATAAAGCGTCATCCAGTAAGCATAAATTGGTGTAGAACCGCTGATTTGATGGTGGAACCTTGGTCGGTTTAGGATTCACGGGCCGGGCCCGAAAAGGAAATCCTTATGGAATTAGGTTTTGAAAATAAAATTTGGTATAAAAGGAATTAATTCCCTTTTTTTTTAATTTCTTTTTCTCTCACCTTGGCCGACCACCATCTTCCTGAATTCATCATCTCCCCCACGTCAGCAGCAGGAGAAGAATTTTTTTCGCCGGAGCCGACCGTCGCTGCCCACCGCCGGCCGAATTCCGGCTAACTCAGGCGCCAACCAGGTGCGTCAAATTTTTTTATTTTTTTTTGCCTTTTGATGTTTGTTCATGAGTTGTTCATCACAAATTCTTATACATGTGTATATATGAGTGTGAATTTTGTTGAAAAACCCCGATTTTATTTAAACGTATGTTCGTTCGATCATTAGTTTAGTAAACTAGCAACAATCCCTAATTTAAGAGAGATTTTTCTTTGGAAATAGACCTCAGTCCAGTGATAAAATTTTGTTTATGAGCTTTCATTCAGACCAAAACTTTATCTTTAAAAGGCGTGAGCTTTCACAAAACCAAAATAAACCTTCGCTTTATAGAAAAACGCTCGTACGAAGGGAAATAGATTTTTTTTTTTTTAATGTATAGACTTGTGTCCAGTGATAAAACTTTGTTTATGAGCTTTCATAGGAACCAAGATTTTACCATAAAATATGTGAGATTTCACAAAACTAACATAAACCTTCGTTTTAAAGAAAAATGCTCATACGAAAGAAAATAGATTTTTTTTTTATATGTAGCCGTGACATATTATGCAAAATATGGTGACATATTTTACTCACATGAGTTTGTTCTCATTAGATAAAATTTGAAGATTTTACGTGAGTAATTCACATTAATCATTGTTTTGTAAAATCAAAACGTGGGTTTTGAGTAACTTTCGAAATTAGACAACTTATTTATGATGAAATAATGTCTTGGTGTAAATTTCATAGCTCAGTTGTGGATGTTTATACTATGAAAAATATGTCTATGATTTTATGAAAAATCTGTCTAGAAAAGTTTCGTTCGTTATTCGCAGGTTTCAAGTAACGAACTAATTTCGGGGTGTTAACTCTTACAGCACAATCACTACTGTTAGTGGAATCGTAAAGAGGTAAGAGTTAAGAATTACCATTTTTGTAGATGCCTCCATAAGTATCCATTTTCTAATTATATGATCCCATCATATTGTTGAAGTTTGCGTTTGATATGATGATATACTTAAGTAGAATGCTTTGTGCACATTACAGCTACTTCACAAGGATGTCTGATTCTCAGGAAAATGACACTTCCAGTGATACGGGTATGGACGAGACTTCTATCATTGGTGATTAAGAAGAAGAAGAAGCACCTGGAATCAAAAATGTTCCCAATATAGATGATGCATTCTTCGCGGTTTAGCAAGACACTGAAAGACGTCTCAGAACTCCAGCATTCCGCCTTTTGATAAATCCCAGAACGGTTATTCAAAAGAAGTTGATGACTCCTCGAGCAGCTATTCGGTTTTGCCTTGAACGAGGACTTTTCCTTGCCTCAATTATACCTTTAGAGAAATTTTCTGGATGGGCAAGACACGTGCTGGGTTTTCCTCGTGTTAGAGTTATGCTGGATAGAGCACAGGTTACCAGAGCTATTCAATCATCCAGAGATTTGTATATTTTCCATGATGCACGAGGTATTGTAGCCTTCTAGCTCGCTGGTGCATTCCAACTCATACCTTTATATACAACTGGGGAGAGTTTGCTATTACCTTGGAAGATGTAGTTGCTTTATTGCATCTTCCAATCACAGGTAACTTTCCTGAAGAGCTTTCGACGGAGGAGAAAGCAATTTCTAACACCTTAACTGTTGATATGGAGAGAATTAACAAGTCTTTTGGAAAAGGATGTTATGCTTACTGGTTAACACACTGGTGGCCACGAGATGTCCCTCTCGACGAACCTGACGGTATGTTGTCTATTGCTGCTTTCTTGTGTTTATGGCTGTGCAGGGACGTGTTCGAAGACGCCGGAACTTTGCTAAAGCTGTTTGTAATCCCTTTTGCCATTAATATGGCTCAAGGTGAACAACTTCCCATAGGTAGCTTATTCTTGGGTTCTTTGTACTCTAACCTGGACTCCTTGGTTATAGACTCCAGTGTTTCGAAAGGCTTTATGAAGATCGAGTGTTACGCCAATACGATGTTTCTCCAGGCCTTGATGTGGGAACACTTTGCGAAGTATGCACCTATTCCCCGTAGTATCTTGCAAGGGTTGAATGCTGCTGATTCTCGATGTATTTTCCCCGAGAAGGATAACGCTAGGATTATGCGCTGGTCAACAAAACAGCCTCAATCCAAGACGCGTTTCATTGATGTTGTAGACGATGAGTCTGAGTTTAACTTCCGTCTCTGGGTGCTGATTCCTCCTCATGTTTCCTAATTGACAATTTTCAATGCTGGAGAAAGCATGGCTTTGAAATCTGGTGCTGACTTGAGCGATGGTGAAAGATCCTTCATGTTGAGCTGCACTCCAGGTTATTTAATAGCAGCAACATATGGAGACTTTTCGGTGGAGGAATACAATATTGACAGAGCATCCCGTCAGATGGGTATGGATCAGTGAGTTCCAACTTTTCGGAGGAGCAAACCATCGGTGGAACAGATTAAGACTTGTTTAGACCGTACACATGTCGAAGGAAGCTCTTATTGGTTCCCTTGTGCTGACCGAGTTACGTATGTAACTCCAGGTTATATATATTTCTGGAACTAGCAATTTGAACACTTACATGATTTCGTAAGGGGTAATCAACCTTTGGTGAAAGAGACTCCTTCCGCTGATATGATTTCTTCTCGACCCAGATTGAAACACATTTCTAGCGGCGATAATCGAAAGACATCTCCAGGATGTTCACCAGTATGTATCTTTTGCACATTCTTCGTAAAATTGAAATAATTGCCTTTGATATCACCTCAATTGCTTTTGCAGGACGGTCGTGCTGTGAGACCTCGTCTTGAAGTGAATTTCTCAGAAGTTGAAACAGTTATTCATGGTGGAGAAGGTAGGAACAAGAATTGTAAGCTGCCGCCTAACACCATAAAGTCCCCGGTTGTTTCTTTGGTGAGTTGTCGACACTTTTTCCGCCGTGACTTCTTCTATCCGTATTACTAGGATCGTAAAACCAATATTTTTTATTTGGTTACAGAATTTTGCTTCGTCTAGTATTGATGGTCTTCAATTCTCTACTGTTGGGCAGACAATTTCAGATTCAAGCGTTGAAGAAGAAATGTTGTGAGTACTCTTCCTCGTAGCCAAATATAATGCTTCATATGTAAAATGATAATTGTTTGAGAATGTGTTCAGGAGGATGTCACCATGGAGGTGGAGAGTGCTGATACTCGGTCATCCTCTGAGAATAGAGATGGAGGAAATTCCAAAGGCTCAGAACTGAATGAAAGCAATGAGCCTCTTGATGTTGACACGAACAACCCCAACTCTTTGAACGCTTCGGAGACTCCCCAAGTAAGCACATATCTTGTAAAATTTTCATACAAGTATGAAATTGTTTATTTGTGAATGAATGAATGAGAATCCATGTGCATATACGAAAAACTTTGTCGAAATTCGTCGTCAGAAAATTCAGAACCCAGTTTTTAGCAAAAAACACCGTAAAACCTTCATCTGGAGTCGGATTATCATGATCTGCATATGCATATTTAAGCCCGGAAAATTTCCAAGCTTTAGCATAGAATATTTTTAAGTTTTGAGCACGTTCAGGGCCTGAAAAAGGTGAAACAGTAAACTTCCAGGAGACTTTCAGAACTTTTTCAGACGGTATGTTGCTCAATGTTTTGACTACGTCTCCTTGCTCGTTCATCGGATTGTCATGAAATTTTGACACGTAGTAGAGGACATCCATACGAAGAAAATGGTATATAAGGCATCCTCAGATTCCTTGTAGATTTCTCCCAGTGCGTCATCTAGTACAGGGAAGAGTACAGTCTCTTCAGACGAGCTTGCCGCAAAACGTATTTTCATGACTTTCATGCTATTTGCTCCTGACTTGAGTGTAAAATGATGAACCTTGATGATGTTATACTGCTTGTATATTGTATTTTATGATCTCATTTGCTTTCATGTTTAGATTGCTCTAACCTCATGTAATCTTCGTATTAGGTGTCAAATACCGAAGTTGAGGATACTGAAACCAATAAGGATAACTCGAGCTGTCCTGGAGTTATTGATGAAGAGAAAACCATCCCTGCACTTCAAGGCCATGAGAAGGTTTTCACTGAAGTTATGGAAACCCTGATTGTTGCTGGTTCAGTGATAGAAGAAACCGAGCCACCAGTAGAGAATACTGAAGAAACTGTCGTCCTGATTGTAGAAGCTGCCCCATTAACTGAGAACCGTATAGTGGTGCATGAATGTCCAAGTTCAGGAGTTTCTTTTGATCCTCCATTTGATGCATCACTCCCGTATCATGAACTAGTTGGTGGGTTCAGCGTTCCCATTGGATATGCAGGCTTGTACGAGAAAATATGGAAGAAATTTGGCCACATAATTGTTGACAGGAATCCTGGACGTGCTTATGCTTTAACAATGCAAGTAAGTGTTATCTTACGTGTTGTAAGTGATATATGCACTAGGTCCAGAAATACTGTGACTCCAGATGTACTCTTTGATTGAGAGTTTAACTTGGAGAATTCAAAAAGACTCGGCTTCAATGTAAAGTGGCTTCGTAAGCAAATGAACGCTACCAAGGACTCATGTGAGAACAACATACCCTTTCCCAATGATGCCGTGATGGAGAAAAAAGACAAGATTGCCAGGCTGACTGAAGAGCTGAACAAGGAGAAGGCGGCTTTGCAGGTCTTGAAGGATGCAGAGGAGCAAAAATCCTTTTTTGCTGATTTTCTTTGATTTCCTTTTAATAATCTCTTGAACTTCTGAGAGATGTGAGGTTTTTATTTGGGTTTTGATATTGGATGATTTTGGATCGTAGATGATTGAGGATTTTCTTTTGGATTTGATAGAGATTTTCTTTTAAGTAATATGAACTGAATTTTGATAATTTGTTGAATTCAAATACTGATTGCAAGTATTGGAAACGTTTTGGAGGAATTGAAATACAATAAAAGAAAATCCTAAATGCCAAATTCAGACGTCATGAATGCTCAAATGTCCAGTACCTCAAACGCTCAATAATTTCAGACGAATGCCTTAAGCCAATTCTCATGAATTACTGGTAGGGTTCAGCCATCTTTGTTGATCAACTTGTAGCATCCTCCGGTTATGGATTTAGCAACCATAAACGGTCCTTCCAAATTGGATCTCCTTGCAGAATAGAAATCACGTTTAGTTGCCTTGAGAACCAAATCTCCTTCCTCGAATTTGTACGGTTTAGTAGTTCGCGCCTTGAATATTTTCTGTTGATTCCATGGTTGTGGTACATATGGACACTCACGCAGAGGGGAGTATTCAGCATACTGTCGTTCATGCTTAATCATATCTTCAGCAATAAACCTCTCAATAGAATGACCAATTTGGAGGGGCTCTGAGCGTAACCACTTGGTGTAATATTGCTGAGGTGAGACTATCCACTCGTATCTCTTGGTAATTTCTAATTTGGTAACATGGAGAGGTCCCCGGACCAGAGTAACATGTTTGAACATTGGTATTATTGGTGCATGAAGAGGGATAAGACTTGCCTGAGTACGGAACCTTTTGACAAAGGCGTGTGCACTTTCTCCAGGTTTCTGTGTGAGCTCCATCAAAGATTTTACTTCCTCCAGATGCTCAAATGGTGGGGCATTCTCTATTTCTTTCGAGTCAGAGTCTTCTTCAACAGTAGGGTGTGCTGAAGGCGTTGGAGACATTCTTCCAGCATGAATCCAAGTTCTTCCAAGGATCATGTCATATCCTAGGTCTTTCCGGATTATGTAAAACTTGGTCTCAGTGCAGACTGAACTTTCTTTGAATTTGAGGATGATTTAGCCATATGCGTCTCTGGAAGTCCCCTCGTGATCCCTGATTTCCATGGGAGTGTGAGTAGCCTCTTGTCGAGTAATGTCGGCGGCTTTGAGAGTTTTCGAAGGAATGATGTTGATGGCAGTGCCGACATCAACAAATGCTCTCTCGAATTTGTTTCCTTTAATATGCATTGTGGTGAGCAGTCCCCAGTCATACATTTCTTTGTCAGTGGCTGAAGGTTCAGGAGGTACTTCTGAAATCAGCAGGCGTTTTCCAGATACTATGTAGTTCAAAGATGTGAACATGTCTCCCCTTTGCGCCTTTGACAGATAGAGTAATTACAGACATGGTCTATCAATGATTGGACTGCTTCCTTGACAGTTCTTCAGAGATGGAGAAATTTCTGACTGGGAGGGGATCTCTGTGTACTCCTTCATCC
The DNA here is from genome assembly GCF_003573695.1 of Papaver somniferum. Taxonomy (NCBI): domain Eukaryota; kingdom Viridiplantae; phylum Streptophyta; class Magnoliopsida; order Ranunculales; family Papaveraceae; genus Papaver; species Papaver somniferum. Next base: position 184,286,886 of record NC_039358.1, read on the forward strand.
CCCAGATTAAGTTCTCCTGACTCAACCTTTTCCCTGAATATGCGTTTCAAAACTTTGCAGCTACTTGTGGGGTGATTGACGAACCTGTGGAAGTTACAGTAACGAGTATTTTCCATGTCTTCCTCAGTTGGTTCTCTCCTGACATATGGAAATTTGATTGCACCATCTTGGATCCAGGCCTCCAATAGTTCGAGCACTTCTCCAATGGGGAGAGGAAAGTCAGGTGCCTCTTGATCAGGAGTCTCTGTACGTTGGCCAGGGTCCTGTGCCTCTGGTTTGTCCTTCTTTTGTGTCTTTGGAGGAGCTGAGGTATGCTTACTTGGAGGTTCGGCCTTGCGTTTGCTCCCTTCTGCAACAACGTTTGCGGAGGGCTGCAGGTTGTACTGCTTGTTGATCAAACGTCTGCTTCCTTGAGTGTCTCGTGATTCTTCAGTCTTTGTAGGTTTTGCTCTTTCCAACAGAGCAGGTGCAGTAGTCGCCGATCTCTTCGCAGCTTCGTGAAGCTCTGATAAAGTCTGAAAAAGAAGATTTTCCAGTAAAGCTCTGTAGACATGGATCATGCCATTGATGCATAAATCTACCAGCTGCTGCTCCGTGACATTTGAATCATGGCAAGTCCCAGGGCCTGGACTCTGAATATTTTCACGTAGTCACTTGAATTTTCACTAACCCTCTGGAACATTCTCCCAAGATCGGAGAGAGTGACTTGTTCTGACAAAAAGAAGTACTTCCTGTAGAAAGCGTTAATCATTTCTCCTTAATTGTTGATAGTCCCTGGTGCGATGTTGTTGTACCAGGTGTAAGCCTTGCCTTTCAAAGATTTTGAAAACTCCTTGAGGCGAACGACATGATTGTGTTCATGTTCTCCCAAGGCTTTCAGGAAACGAGAGACATGTTCTCGAGCATTGCCAGTTCCATCATACAAAGTGAAAGTCGGAGAAGTGTAACCTTTCGGAAGAGGGATCCTTTGCGTAGCAGCAGGATATGGAGGCTGGTGACTATGTGATGTCTTATCCTTTCCACGATTCTACAAAAGGCGCTCCAAATCTTCCCGAGTAACGAAATTTGATGGCTCCTTTGCTGATGGGTCGTCTGCAACTTTGCGGACTTCGTCGTCATCCACCGTATGAATTGGAAACACCTCAGGATCAGCATTTGAGGATTTATCCTTTTCCATTCCTTTTTCTTGAGTTTTCTCTGACATCTTGTCAGTGAGAGTCTTCAGATAATTAAATAGCTCTTTCTGTGTAGTAGCTATATCGGTTTGATTCTTTGCAAGAGTCTCTTGCACTTTGATGAGATCAGCAACTGTAGATGGTGGGTTTCCTCTGACTTACTTAGGGTGTCGGCCGAACAGAGGATGGCCTTCCGTTTTAGGGTGAGGAGGAGTAACATCATCACCGTCAGTGTTAGAGGCCAAAATTGTTTCCGGGATATCCTGATTGTTGTTGTTGCTAGTGCTAGCGTCGTTTGTGTTGGAACCTGTAACTAACCCAAACCTAAGACCATCCATCTTGTGAAATTGTGAGATTGCAACCGAGAGATTAATCTCCCGCTGTAGTCGCCAATCTGTAGATGGGGAAAACGATTTGCTGGTTTTTACGGAATTGAGGAGACCTCCGTGTGGAGACTCTTTGAACCAAGCGAAATGTTGAACCTCACACAGATGCACTGCAAGAAGGGAGTACTTTAAGTTCGAGAGATCAATCTGTAGGAGGGAAGATGAGAAATGTGTGGGATCAATGGTAATCTGAGATTGTAGGTGTGCTGTGATTTCAGCGTAAGAACGCTCTGAATGATTGAATTTTACTCAATTGAGAGTGATTGCTCAGACGATGAGTTCGTGTAGACGAAGGATTGTCTGTATGAACTTGCCGAGAAATTGCTTGTTTAGACGAATGTTCGAGTGTTCGAATCTTGTTTTTTCAATCAGGATTCAGAGACATTTTATAATGTCGGAGTTGAAAACACCATGATCCCATGAAGTGTGACAGTTGCTGGAATCAGAGAGTGGGGAAGTGAGAAATCGTGTTAAAACCAGTTGCTCATCGTGCGGAGACTTGGTTAATTTTCCACCCACTACTTTGCTGACTTTTCCAACTGATTGCACGACTTGCTCACATTCTCGTCGTGGGTGAACACACGTGTCGTAGACCGCCAGACCAAAACCCTAGTTAATATCCCCCCATGTAACACGATTGATATCTCATGATTGTGGAGTCAGTTGCTGACTTTATGGGACGATGAGTCCATGTATTGTTGAGTTGAACATGATTTGCAAATGTTCTGAAACTCATGAATTAAATATGTCTGCTGAAGGAGGTATTATTATGTTGATTACCTAAGACGAGCAAACTGTGTTGTTGAATTATTGAATATTGATAGTTGAATCAATATTCTTGAATCTGAGCAAATATTGCTGGTTCGAGCAAATATTGCCGGTTTGAGCGAATATTGCTCGTTTGATGAATTGTTGGTAGCATAACTAAATAAAATATTAATTTAAGATACTGACTGCTGGGTCAAGTAAAATGAACGAAAATGTTGATCATGGAATCAACATAAAATTATCAGAGTATTTGAATCCGCTCAGAATCATGTTTTTGCAGAGTCTGGATTCAAAACCCTAATTTTATGAAATGATGATTTATTAAAAAATCAACCGCAGAATGAAGCAGGGACCGGTTACATGGGATGATGACTCCACCATGTAATGCCCATATGCTTGAATGAGCAAAATACCAAAGTCTCTTGAGGACCAGTTGGTGAAAGAATGATTAAATGTTGGTTTAATCACTTATTAAAATAATGCTCGTGTGAGCGACAGATAATAAAACCTAGCCATGAAAATATGAGGGACCGACCAATAGGTCATGAGACCGGCTCTTGGTGGCCATGGGACCAATTGATGGTCGTTTGAGCAAACTCTTAATTGTTTGAAAAGAGTTTGAACCTAATATGAGCAACTGAGCAAATTAGGTTTAAATAGTTAAAACATGTGGGACCGACCACTTGCAAGCCTCAGGGTCACCCTTGGTCGGTCAAGGGGATGCCCCATGTCACCCTGGTGTCCATGTCTCGGTCCTGAGAGTTTCGATATTTTCCAATGCGCATTTGAGCAACATTTTGAGAAAATATGAAGAATTCAGGGTTTTGCTGAAACTAGGAAAATACATGAGATGATGAAAAATAATTACTAAAATAGGGAATTGCAAGGTGTGGGACCGTCCACGGCTAGGGCATGGCCGGCCGTCTGACAAGCACGGTCCCACACTTTCCCAGTTTTATGTAATTTTATGCATTTTCTCTGAATTGAGGGAAATTCCATGAAACTGGAGAGTTTTATGAAACTAGGGAACTTCCATGAGATGAGAGAAATAAAATAATAATAAAATAAGGAATGATGGAGTGTGGGACCGGAAATGACCAAGGCATGGCCGGCCGACCAACAAGCACGGTCCCAGGACACTCTTCCCAATTTTATGTAATTTTCATGATTTTAGGAAATTTTCATAAAATCAAAGAGTTTTGTTGAAACCAAGGTATTTTGTTTAAATCAGGGAGTTTTCATGGAATGAGGAAAACAAAACAAATAATAATAATAAAATAATAGGCGTGTAGGACCGGCTAGGGCATGACCGACCGGCTAGGCCCCGATCCCAGAAGTTTTCTTAATTTTATAATATTTTTCATGGTTTTAGGGAAAATTCATGAAATCAGAGATTTTTCATAGTTTTAGGGAAAATTCATGAAATCAGGGAATTTTCATGGTTTGAGAGAAATAATAAAATAATGGGGACGTGAGGTGCGGGATCGGCCACGGCTAGGGCATGGCCGGCCGGTTGGTGCTCGGTCCCGTGACACCTTTCCCTAATTTTATTATTTTCTTGACATAAAGAAATATCATGAGATTAGAGAATTTCCTTGAATCGAAGGAGATTTGCTCGAACGAGAGAATTTTCATGAGATCGGGAAAAATAATAAAATATGATAAAAATATAAAATTGGGTGTGGGACTGGTCACGGCATGACCGGCCGGCTGGTGAGCCCAGTCCCTGGCGCCTTTGCTAATATTTTTTTATTATTTTTTTTCCTTCCTATTTTGCATAGGTTCATCGTTCATTCGTATTTTTGAAATGCTCACTTGCGCATTCAAATGTTGGTATGTGCATTATTGCTAAGTACACTTGCACCATTTTAGTCAGGGCTTATTCGATGCTCAGATGCCTGTTTCGTTGAATATTTATCACTAACTCGTGGAATTCTGCTGGGAAGAACCACAAATTGAAGTGACGAAATATAACGAAGAATCGTAGAATATTGCTGGATATTCAGGCGATTAGAGATAATTAAATGATGGCTCTATACTAGCAGAGCTTCCTATCTAGGAGCATTAATTATCTGAGAGTTGAGCAAAATGAACTTGTTGGAGTATCATATTTCTCCTATATAGTCAGGGAAAACCTGGTTGCATCCTGAAGACGTTGTCGCTCTATACTAGCAGGCATGCTGTCTAGGAGCCGCCCAATATTTCGATTCTATATAGAAGTAATTACCGAAATTGCTCAGTATTCATGAGATGTTTCGTGGTCTCAGCTGGGAGACTACACATCTACATATACTCTGAGAGACAACCTTCTCAGTCAGAGATTTTATGGCATGAGCTTTCATGCTTTATTGAGAGACATGAGTCTCAATACTCATCGGATTGTCGGATCCGGAGTATGCATAATTATGGTTTTATGATTTTGCCCTTGTCGAAAATCCACCATCTACATTAAGTTCCCTGCTTAGTGAGGAACGATCATGTTCCTCAGTCAGCATTGAATGGTGATTTTCCAGGTACGGAAGAAAATAAGTAATTGAACTTAGTCATAAGATAAGACATTACTGGATTTCGACCGAATGAGCAAACCATGGTTTGAGAAAAAACCCCAGTGGTATAATAAAGCGTCATACAGTAAGCATAAATTGGTGTAGAATCACTGATTTGATGGTGGAACCTTGGTCGGTTTAGGATTCACGGGCCGGGCCCGAAAAGGAAATCCTTATGGAATTAGGTTTTGGAAATAAAATTTGGTATAAAAGGAATTAATTCCCTTTTTTTTTCCTCTCACCTTGGCCGACCACCATCTTCCTCAATTCATCATTTCCCTCACGTCAGCGGCAGGAGAAGAAGTTTTTTCGCTGGAGCCGACCGTCGCCGGCCGAATTCCGGCCAACTCCGGCGCCGACCAGGTGCGTCAATTTTTTTTTTCTTTTTGCATTTTGTTGTTTGTTCATGAGTTGTTCATCACAAAATCTTATACATGTATATATATGAGTGTGAGTTTTGTTGAAAAACCCCGATTTTATTTAAACGTATGTTCGTTCGATCATTAGTTTAGGAAACTAGCAACAATCTCTAATTTAAGAGAGATTTTTCTTTGGAAATAGACCTGAGTCCAGTGATAAAATTTTGTTTATGAGCTTTCATGCAGACCAAAACTTTATCTTTAAAAGGCTTGAGCTTTCACAAAACCAAAATAAACCTTCGCTTTATAGAAAAACACTCGTACGAAGGAAAATAGATTTTTTTTTTATGTATAGACTTGTGTCCAGTGATAAAACTTTGTTTATGAGATTTCATGGGAACCAAGATTTTACCATAAAATATGTGAGATTTCACAAAACTAACATAAACCTTCGTTTTAAAGAAAAATGCTCATACGAAGGAAAATATATTTTTTTTATATGTAGCCGTGACATATTATGCAAAATATGGTGACATATTTTACTCACTTTGAAGATTTTACGTGAGTAATTCACATTAATCATTGTTTTGTAAAATCAAAACGTGGGTTTTGAGTAACTTTCGAAATTAGACAACTTTTTTATGATGAAATATTATCTTGGTGTAAATTTCATAGCTCAGTTGTGGATGTTTATACTATGAAAATTATGTCTATGATTTTATGAAAATCAGTCTAAAAAAGTTTCGTTCGTTATTCGCAGGTTTCAAGGAACGAACTAATTTTGGGGTGTTAACTCTTACAGCACAATCACTACTGTTAGTGGAATCGTAAAGAGCTAAGAGTTAAGTCTTGCTCACACATACAAGTCTATCAAAGGATCAATCTGTCTCCTACAGAAAAATCCTAAAGTTTTTGTTCCGTCTTTTGATAATAATCAAGGTGAACAGGAACCAACTGATAACCCGGTCTTATATTCCCGAAGAACAACCTAGATTAATCAATCACCTCACAACAATCTTAATCGTATGGTAGCAAAACAAGATGTTGTGGAATAACAAACAATGAGACGAAGATGTTTCTTATTAATTTTTATATCTTGCCTATCAGAGATATCAAATCTCAAGCCAATCAATCTGATTGTACTCGTACGATAGAAGATGCAAGATCAGATCACACAACTACTATAAAAGTAGTATCAGTCTGGCTTCACAATCCCAATGAAGTTTTTAAGTCGTTAACCTGGTTTTAAAAGAAGAAAACCAAAGGTTAAAGGATAACCGACTCTAGTACGCAAACTAGTATCACACGTAAGGTGTGGGGATTAGTTTTGCACAATACTGGATGTCTCCTTTATATAGTCTTTCAAATCAGGGTTTTCCCTTGGTAACAACGCAATCAATATTCATCGTTAGATGAAAACCGGATTTAGATTCAAGCTAATATTTCTCAACTGTTAGATCGAAAACTTAGCTTGTTATACACAAATGAACTGCACGCTTCTAGGTTTGTTAACCGTACCCAAACGTGTACATTGTTGGTTCAACAATAGTTAACCAAAAGGTTATCCATATGAGCATTTCATATCAACCATGTTCTTCTTCACCATAACTAGTTCAAATGACTCAAATGAACTAGTTAGAGAGTTTTTCAATTGCAAGGAAATCTTATGTAACTACACAAGACACAATTGAAGCAAAGATGATTGGATTCACTTGAATCGGTTCATGAACTTTTATAGCCACGGTTTGCAAACTGCATTCCTTAGTCTTTTTAAAGTTGAAGTTCAGAAATCATCTTCAGATATATAACCTTCTTAAGTTCGCACACTAGGTTCGCGGACTTAAGCAACCGGACAGAGTTTACAAACTCCAGCAGAAAATCTTGGCAAGAGACCTTCCGCCGGTTCGCGGACTGGGTCCGCGGACTAGTACTCATGCAACTAGTTTGTCAACTCCAGCAGAATTTCTCGGGATGAGAAGTTCGGCAGTTCGCGGACTTGGAAACAAGCCATTCTTCCGGTTTCTCTTGATCAACAAAGTTCGCAAACTTTGACTCAAGGAATAGGACTTATACATAAATGTGTTTCCACAAAAATGCTTATGTCCATCATTGGTTATGTAATCTAAACTCTCATTTTAATCATTGAAACATTCTTAGAGGACGTTATATAGTTGTTACACCATTTCTCGTCAAAGAAATTTTCAAGATGATTGAAACATATCATGACTTCCATCACTAGGTAAAGATAAACTTGGTCGAAGCGCAAAAGATTACCAACACATATTTCGAGATATAGATAGGCGAGGTATACTCGGCTCGAAATACCAAATGTGTATAATCTAAGTCTATATATATAGCATACGACTTTTTTTCTCAAGAAGTTGGAGATAGAGTAGATAGACTTTTGAGTGACAGATAAGTTCAAGTCTTCACATACCTTTTTGTTGAGAAGTTCCACCGGTTCCTTGAGTAGTTCTTCTACTTGTATAATGAATCGCCATGAAGTCCTTGAGCTCAACTACACTTTCTATCCTAGTCCGAAACTTAGCTATAATAGACTAGAAATCAAGACTTATAGTTTTGATCACTAACATTGACAAACATGCTTGAGATAGAAACGCATACGAGTTCGACCGAGCAATGCTCTAACAATCTCCTCCTTTGTCAATTTTAGTGAAAAAATTATCAATACATATGGAATACAAAAAAGATAAAGAAATTTAAGTAGATCCTATTCCACATGTCTAATCTTCAACATTCCTCGAAATCTTCGTCACTTCCAAGTACTTCAATGATCCCAAAGGTTGTAAGTTTAGCATCACCGTTGTTGAAGATCCGTAGCTATAACAATGAGAAAGCATCGGTCTCGATTATTGTTATACAGTGTCATAGTATTATTACACAACGTCAAAGTTCAATTGTTCACAACTTCAACAATAATACTATGATGATATGTATCACTCCCCCTTAGTCAATACTCCATCTCACATGGAAACCACTCCCCCTTACATATGACCCGAAGACCATATGTATTCGTAGTGTGAACTACATATTAATTCTCCCCCTTTTTGTCAATAAAATTGGCAAAGGTACAAGAACGGGATCATAATGAAATTTCCGTAAGAGACATTTCATGACTAAAAAGAAAGAACACACATCTTTTTATTTAGATGCAATCATATAGCCGAAGCTAATAGCATTCATCAAGGAGTTTAAAGATACAAGATAACCCCTAAAATTCCACAGCCGCACACCCCTCAAGATATGACCATTAAGCACAAGTTCAAAAGAACTCTCCCCCATTTGATGTTATTTCCGAAAGAACAACAAGAGCGACCTTAATTTCGAAAGAAAACAAGGATTTTATTGGACACCAAAAACCATAAGAATGATTTTTTATATCCAAAAACTCAATCAAATTAATCACAAGTAAAACCTGTGATCACTTTAATCGGTATACGCAATCAAATCAAACACAAAAAGTGATCAATTCAATTGTTTGTGCTCAACATAAGAAAACTCATGGAGACACAAAAATACTCAACTAGATTAATTACAAGAGAACCCATAATTAATCTAATTGGAATACACAACCAAACTAATTACAAAAGTAATCAATTTAATTGTCAATTGTTTTGCTCGACATAGGAAAACTTACGGAGCAATAACTAAATAACCAAACAAGATGATTAATTTAGTTCAAAATGCTCAACATAGAGTACCTTACGGAACAACCAACAAAGCCAACAAAAAATAATCAACTTGGTTGTATCGTGCTCAACATAAGACACATTACAGAGCCTCACAGTAATACATACGAATATGGATCAGGGATGATCAATACTGCGGAATGCACAAGGATTCATTCTATCTTCAATCATTATTTGCATAAAACAATAATAGACATAATCCTTGAAACAAAAGATTTTAACCTATCTTCCATCAACATAATTGACAATATAGGCTTAACTTTTGTATTTGTCAAAAGTCCATTCATCCTTTTACCAATACGTGAATACCGAACACAAACGACTTTACTTTTCACAAAGTATGGGACCTTCAAGTTCACGGACGCAAATACACATATCCCATAACAAGTTGCAATATAACAAATCATAAAGATTAATACTGCAAAAACATCACCCTCCAAATATTTTAGAATTTTATACCAATAAACCTAAAAAAATAACACAAGAAGATGAAAAATAATAGCTATGTGTAGTCACAATCATTGCTATTCAAAGCACTAGTTATTCTTCCAACTAAACCAAAAAGAAGACATACTAGGCAATAATGTCTTTGAGAAATTCTTTATCATTCCCGAACTCCTTGTCGTCAACAGCCATTGGAATATAAGGTTCGTGGAGGAAGGAGTCAATACCAACAAACCGTCTTGGATGATGATGTCGAACCAGGGCTTTCTGAATTTCCAAAGATCTTAAAACACAAGCTTTTATTTCAGTAATGTCCTTTCTTACTTACTTCAACTCATCAAGAACATCGGAAAACTTCTGAGAGTTAGAAGGGACAGGCCTTGGCTTTCTTGTATTTCTCCTTTTTCTTTTCAGGGAAGGAGTTACTGGAGATTCTCTTTTTCCTTGATTGATGGCTTAACAATCATGTTGACATATTTTCCATCCAAAGACATTATGCTTGGAGAACAGTTATAAACAACTGATTTCTGTGAGTGGAATTCACAGTCTCAACAAGTTGTCTTAAGATATAAAGGATATCAGAGAGGAAAAAGGAATCTAGGGTTCGCAACCTTTTACACAGGTTCGTGGATGCCCAATTCTAAACCCTATAAAGAGTAGAATTATCGATAATAACTCTTTACTTTATTTGATAGACAAGAAACACGAACCTAAGAAAAAAACTTTTTCTGAAGCCTGAGCAGTACACAATCTCATCTCTTTTGATCAGGCATATGAGACCAGATTTACCAAACAACACAATTAATTTGTGCTGTGGTGAACAACAATTTGTCCACCATTTTTCTCTTGAGAAGAATCCTCTGACTTATGTCTATCAAAACGATTTGACCATACCTTCTTCTCTAATGATCTAATTTTGTTTTTAGAAACCAACTTCTTAGTCGAAGATAAAATCCTACATACCTCAGCAGTCTTCTGAGCAAGTTTAAGCTTCCTTGCCAATCGATTTGCTCTTCGTTGAAGTTTGTTGGCGTGACTCACTTGATGCTTGTACTTGTAACATCTTGATAGTTCATGACCCTTATGAGAACAAAACGAGCACGTCAAACTTGGATAGTATTCAGGTATCTATGGTGTGAACGCAGCTAGACACATAGTGGATCCTGAAACATTAAAACCAGTGTTTCCAAAGGATGGGTCGATTGATTCTTCCAGCTTGATTGGATTCTCCTCTTCACCGAAACCATCAAGGTTGATATATGTATTGCTACAATTATCAAAATCAATGTTTTCACATAGAAGACTGACACTTGATTTCCTGTCTTCATCAGAATCATAGATCTCAGACATCTCATCAAGTGTTACAGCAAGACCTTTGTTCCCAGTGTATTTTCTACGATTTTGGCACTCGTTTGCAAAATGACCAAAACTTTTACACTTAAAGCATTGTGGCATATCCTCGTCATCAGCCTCGTCAGCATCCCTGTTTTTAGGAGGGGCGCGATTGTGAGGTTTATCTGACGACCTAGGTTTGTCTCTTGAAAACCGTTTACTTCTCTTCAATAGAAGATCCCTAAACTGTCTTGTGATCAAGGAGACTGATTTGTCAAGATCTTCATCCGAAAAATCATCCTCAGACTGATCATCCTCATAGACAAACACTTTTACTTTTATCAAGTAATTTAGTATTCCTTTGTGCTTTAAAGGCAACATCCTTTCCGATTTTGGATGTATGCTCATGATCAAAGATCTTTAGCTTTCCAACCAATGTATTTCTGGAAAGATTATCAAGGTTATTTCCCTCAACGATGGCATGCTTCTTAGACTCGCATCTAGATGGCGGCGATCTGAGAATTTTCATCACAATGTCCTTTTCAAGAATAGTCTTACCCAATGCAAACGATGCATTAACAATCTCAGACACTTTGTGATTAAACTCATCAAACGTATCTTCATCTGCCATATGAAGGTTCTCCCAATCGGAATTAAGGTTTTGAAGCCTAGCTTCCTTTTCACTGGAGTTACCTTCGAATACAGTTTCTAAGATACCCCAAGCATCTTTAGACTGAGTGCAATTAGACACATGGTGCTAAAGATTTGGGGTAATGACATGTATGATAACATTCAAACCGTCAGAATTTTGCTTTGCAGCATTTATCTCAGCAGGGGTGTATTCACCAATAGGTTTTGGAACGTTTATATCTCCAACTGCCACAACGGGAATATCATAGCTATTAACAACATATACCATGATTGAAAATCACGTGCTTGAAGAAAAGCTCGCATAGCAATTTTCCACCATAAGTAATTAGAGCCATCGAAGACTGGTGGTACGTTAATAGAGACAGCACCTCTGTCCATAGAGTCAGATCGCTACAAACACAAACTTGTAAGGTCTTAAACGTGTTTGCCTGCTCTGATACCAATTGAAAAAGCGGGGGTCTAACAACACCACCCAATATTTTTCTTAGCAATCTGTATGGACAAACTCGAATATACTTTCAAGAGAATCAACTAGACTCAATCAATTAATAGTATATCAACGGGTTTATATCTCTCGCTTGATTTGATTTCCTCAATAGAAACTGCGAGTACTAATCAAATACAAGGAATAACTTGGATGGTACCAAAGACCAATATCCAAGTGTCAATCAATTCCAATCAACAACCATTAGGTCGGATTCTCCAATTGATTGAACTAACGCACAACCTGTATTATTTCAATTATAAATATAAAACAATATAATGTGGAAATTGAAATAACACAGACACCAGAAATTTTATTAACGGGGAAACCGCAAATGCAGAAAAACTTCGGGACCTAGTCCATATTGAACACACACTGTATTAAGCCGCTACAGACACTAGCCTACTCCATGCTTACTTCGGACTGGACTGTAGTTGAACCCCAATCAGTCTCCCACTGATACAAGGTACAATTGTACTCCCTACGCCTCTGATCCCAGCAGGATACTGCGCACTTGATTCCCTTAGCTGATCTCACCCACAATTAAGAGTTTCTACGACCCAAAATTGTAGGCTTTGACAATAAACAAATCTGTCTCACACAGACAAGTCTATCAAAGGATCAATCTGTCTCCCACAGAAAAACCCTAAAGTTTTTGTTCATTCTTTTGATAATAATCAAGGTGAACATGAACCAATTGATAATCCGGTCTTATATTCCCGAAGAACATCCTAGAATAATCAATCACCTCACAACAATCTTAACCGTATGGTAGCGAAACAAGATGTTGTGGAATCACAAAAAATGAGACGAAGATGTTTGTGATTACTTTTTGTATCTTTCCTATCGGAGATATCAAATCTCAATCCAATCAATCTGATTGTACTCGTACGATAGAAGATGCAAGATCAGATCACACAACTACGATAAAAGTAGTATCGGTCTGGCTTCACAATCCCAATGAAGTCTTTAAGTCGTTAACCTGGTTTTAGAAGAAGAAAACCAAAGGTTAAAGGATAACCGACTCTAGTACGCAAACTAGTATCACACGTAAGGTGTGGGGATTAGTTTTGCACAATACTAGATGTCTCCTTTATATAGTCTTTCAAATCAGGGTTTTGCCTTGGTAACAAAGCAATCAATATTCACCGTTAGATGAAAACCTGATTTAGATTCAAGATAATATTTCTCAACCGTTAGATCGAAAACTTAGCTTGTTATACACAAATGAACTGCACGCTTCTAGGTTTGTTAACCGTACCCAAACGTGTACATTGTTGGTTCAACAATAGTTAACCAAAAGGTTAGCCATATGAGCATTTCATATCAACCATGTTCTTCTTCACCATAACTAGTTCAAATGACTCAAATGAACTAGTTAGAGAGTTGTTCAATTGCAAGGAAATCTTATGTAACTACACAAGACACAACTGAAGCAAAGATGATTTGATTCACTTGAATCAATTCATGAACTTTTATAGCCACGATTTGCAAACTGCATTCCTTAGTATTTTTAAAGTTTAAGTTCAGAAATCATCTCCAGATATATAACCTTCTTAAGTTCGCACACTAGGTTCGCGGACTTAAGCAACCGGACAGAGTTTACAAACTCCAGCAGAAAATCTTGGCAAGAGACCTTCCGCCGGTTCGCGGACTGGGTCCGCGGACTGGTACTCATGCAACTAGTTTGTCAACTCCAGCAGAATTTCTCGGGATGAGAAGTTCGGCAGTTCGCGGACTTGGAAACAAGCCATTCTTCCGGTTTCTCTTGATCAACAAAGTTCGCAAACTTTGACTCAAGGAATAGGACTTATACATAAATGTGTTTCCACAAAAATGCTTATGTCCATCATTGGTTATGTAATCTAAACTCTCATTTTAATCATTGAAACATTCTTAGAGGACGTTATATAGTTGTTACACCATTTCTCGTCAAAGAAATTTTCAAGATGATTGAAACATATCATGACTTCCATCACTAGGTAAAGATAAACTTGGTCGAAGCGAAAAACTTACCAACACATATTTCGAGATATAGATAGGCGAGGTATACTCGGCTCGAAATACCAAATTTGTATAATCTAAGTCTATATATATATCATACGACTTTTTGTCTCAAGAAGTAGGAGATAGAGTAAATAGAATTTTGAGTGACAGATAAGTTCAAGTCTTCACATACCTTTTTGTCGAGAAGTTCCACCGGTTCCTTGAGTAGTTCTTCTACTTGTATGATGAATCGTCATGAAGTCCTTGAGCTCAACTACACTTTATATCCTAGTCCGAGAGCTATAATAGACTAGAAATCAAGACTTATAATTTTGATCACTAACATTGACAAACATGCTTGAGATAGCAACGCATGCGAGTTCGACCGAGCAATGCTCTAGCACTAGGTACTAGGATCGGTTCCCCACATATATATGGTATCTTACTTGAATGTGTTGCACATGTCCATAGGATCGGTTCCCCTTTTCCTAAAAACATGTTGCACATGTCCATAGGATCGGTTCCCCTTTCTGCTAAATCATGTTGCACCTCATACAAGGATCGATTCCCCTTTGTAATGTGTTGCACCTCTTACTAGGATCGGTTCCCCTTTACCCAGAGTCGGTCTTACACAAAATCACAAACTCGATCATACCATCTCAGGTGATTACTTAAGATCGGTTTCACTAATAAAAGTCATACCAATACATAAATCAGGCCTTTGTGAATAGTTTTACCAAGAACACAAACAAGTCATGAGCGGTTATACTAATCATACATATTGGTTGTTCATAAGATATGCAATGAATAACAATACCAATAACGCCTGGCGATTTCCTTTTCGATTCACAAAACAAGTTCATGAATTTACTTCCTTAAAACACATGTAAAACATTGTTTCCTAGGATAAAATCCTCACCTCATACCCATACATAATCACAATAGCATTTAAACGATTATGTCGATGTCTTATCTACAAAGTTTAATGGTTAAGAAATAAACCTCGTATTGTATTCCTTAATACTATGTCTATCTAAAGTGTTCATGCTTCGCAGTTTTGTTTTCAATATGCACGACTTGAAAGATATGTTAGGGAATGAAACAGTTCAAGTCAAATATCACTAACATCAAGTGGAAGGATGATGTTGTCGTTGTAGATTCTTACTTCTTCACTTCTTCAAGTCTTCGCAATACTTGTAATGTCTCGTATCCTAATACTTTCAAACTAACCTATATGAAGTTGACTCTAGTATATAATCAAGCGACTCTTTAAATGAGTTTTGATTCATTAAAATATGACAACCAAACTTGACATACCAACGCTTGGTGGGTTCAACCGAGCTATGCTCTAACATTTGAGCTAACTAACACTAACACTAATACACTATAAAAAGGCTAAGGATCAAAGCGGTGAAGCAATATGCAGTTTAATTGCGATTAATTTGGTATGTTGGAGTGCCATGCTTGTGCCAAAGGCGAGACTTAGAGCAGTTGAGAATCAATAAAGGTATATAAAACAAGAAGAAATGATGGATTAGACCAAATATGATAAACAAAACCTTTTTTTTCTTTTATTTTAATCAAGAAGAAAGTAAATTAATCAAAATGAAAAATAAAATAAGTAAAAAACCCTCTAGCACCTAAAACCCTAGATACTAATTTTTCTGGATGGGGAAGCCGAAGACAGGAGCAGCCCAAAAAACGGGGTCGAAAAAATGAATCAAAAAAAAGTGACCAAATAAAAGAAGACACTTAGGATAACTCCCCAGACGGAAATTGAGACAGGCCCTTAAATGAAACGACAATCCCAGTAAAGATCTTGACTAGATAAAGATGTCAAACAAATTCCACCTAAACCGCCCATACGTTGTGACATTACCTACCAATGGAAGTAGACAGCGAACACACATCTCGAGACAAAACTTCGAGATCAAGAAAGAAACGATGAATATTCTTACACACGATTTGAAGCCGAGTCAACCCGGAGCAACACGTCCGACATGGAACACATCATCTTCTCCGATGAAAGCTAACAGGAAAAGCAAAAACTTCTCCTACTGTAATGAGAATCAAAACCCAGCAACAATAAACTATGGGTCTATTGATAAAGTTGCTTCTACGATAAATTTTCACTACCATAGACGAAAATCACTACCACTCCAAACGACTACCTTGATAACTGGTGGGAAAACAGTGAGAAACAAAGGGCCATGATTCCCCAAACTAAAAGAAGAAACCTAAATATCTACCATTATTTAATCTTCAGAAAAAACAATAAGGCAACCCAAGAAGAAAAACAGAAATAAATGAAGAAAATAAAGTATGAGCTTTACACAGAGAGGAAGCAACATAGAACATAAGAAAAGAAAGAAAATAAATCTAATCCATCATTTACAGCTACTTCGAAATAACCAAATTGAAAAACAAACTTGACTCTGTCCCGCCCGACAACAAGGTCCGGCACCACAGGAGAGGACTACTCCCGATTTTCCATCATGCAGGATGATGTTTTGATTTCCATGTATGTTAGTAATCAGAAGATGGGTTTTGGCAATTCACAATGGTCTGGGACATACAGTGATGGTTTGAGGATTTCAGGCTTCCTTCTTCAGAATACTGAACCAGAAGACCTTTTCAATTAGTTGATGTTCGTGTAGTTGTGATGATGGTTTAGAACTTAGAGAGAGAGTGTGTGAGTGAGAAAGTCCTAAATGGTTTTTTATTTTTCTTCTTTTTGGTTGACAATCCACATTATAAGAATAAGCTAAGTCTTATAGGCTAGATTGATCTGTTAGATTAGCTAAAAAGTGTTGCAGTTCAAAAAAAAATGTTGTCTATTTATTAACACTAGTTCTCTCTCCTAGCATTTGCTCGAAGTTGAACTAGCAACGAGTACAAAAATTACCTTTTCGCTGAATGGTTCAGCGTAGATTGATTAATTTTTTGATCTGACGGTTGAGATTGGTTCCTCTGAACCAAACAGCGTTGGGCGGTAGTCTAAGCTGATGGGAACTACTAATCTAGATGCTAGATTAGCACTCCCATAGGACTTAGGAGGTAGTCATAGCTGACGTGGACTGCTAATCTAGATGCTAGATTAGCACACCATAGGACTTAGCCTAAGAGCTTTGAAAATGATAGTGAAGAGAATGAGCCAATGAAAATTCGAGAATGGATCAGGATCTCGTTATTCGAGAATAAGTCTAAGTTTATAGATCTATCATGTTGTTTTTGTGAGAATATATATTTTGATTTAAGCTATCCGATTGATTTGTGATATAATTCACATAAGATCCTTTTTTTTTCTAGTCGTATAGGGACGTATAAATTAAAGTCACATTATTCCTTATCTGTTACGGACGAGAGAAATAAGATGGTGACTAAAAACGATATGATTAAGTATTGCAATTGTTCTCAGAAGTTTACTTCTCTTTTAGCCAGTTATGAATAAAAAGAGTAAAGAGTGTAACTTAAGAGAAATCATGAGGTCACTTTCTAATCACATCTACGATAAAAAAAAACGATCTCATGAAAATAAGCAACACACAAAGAATAATCAATAAAGATCAAGTATCGTAAATATCATCAGAATAAAATTTAACTAAATAAACTTCAATAATTGATAGATGATAAATATGAAGTACTAATGTACGAAAAAGATTAATGAACTACTTCAAAATAATAGTTATTCATCCTTAAAACAAATAAGAATAAGTCCTCAGAAGGAGTTACCTGGAAACAAAAAAAATTGAGAAATTTTTCATTATCTCCAGAAAAAGAAGAAGATTGTTAACGACATCATAACATAGGGTTCATGATGTTTAGCTTTGAGGGCTCCAATCAATAGTTCATATTTCTTGACACTAGCTTACTATCAGACTTCGGACTGGAAAGCAGTTGAGACCGAATCCACGCTTCAAGCGATTCAGTTACAGTCACGCTCCTTACGTCTCTTGAACCTTGCAAGGCTCTACGCACTTGATTCCCTTGGTTGACGTCCTTTACATCCTATAGTTTCTTCAGCAAGTGAAGACTTTTGATACCAATCTGCCTCTAACAAATAAGCCTATTTGATTTCCGTTTATATCAAAGATCAAGGTGTAGAAATATGTTTGCAATAGATAAAGATAGTAAACCTCACAAATATAGAAATTACGACTCCTGAATAGCAGCCTAGATTCTTAATCACCTCTCAAGAACAATCTCCGAAAGATCGACTAAGATCAGTCTTTATATATTTATCATGAGGAATCACAAAATCTGAGATGATGAGAACTTTGCGATTACTATCTATCTTGCCTGAAAAAAGATTATGAAAACCTCGATAACAGAAAAGCAAGATCAAATTCACCAATTATCAAGATAAAGATAGTCAGACCTGGCTTCACGAATCCTCAAAGCTAACTCTTTTAGTCGTAGACCTAACAACGTTTCACAGAGGAAACCTATGTCAATAAAGGACGACTTTAGAATCAACTAGGACACAAAGTGGTAGGGATTGATTTTTCTAGTTGACAGAGATGATATATTTATAGTTTTCAAAGACCTGGGTTAACTTAGAATTCAAGCTAAGATAACTTGAGAATCAAGCAAACAATTTAGGTCTTCAAAATACAATTGAAAACTATACATATAGGTTGGGTTACGGAACCGTGTATAATGACTGTTCGGTTTGGCAAGTTAGCCAAAGAACTGAAAGCTATTTGATGTTCATTTAAACAGCTAAGAAATTAATCATGATACAAACACATAAGTTTTTAAGTAGTCAATGAATTTTTGGAAGTGTTTAAGAGAGTTCTAGCAATGCCAAACATATTAAAATAATAAGTCTTTAAGCATTTACTAAATAATGTCGAGACAGTTGGTACAACGGTTTGCCAACCCAAAGGGCTTGTTCACGAGTCAGGGTGTTACGGTTCGTGACCTGAGTTCGCCAACCCTACTAGACTATCGAACTCAGTTAACCACCGTTCGTGAATGCTAGCCTATTTATCCAACTTGTAAAATTCAGTTCACCACGGTTCGCCAATCAGGTTCGTGAACTGTTCCCAACTAAACTTGCGGTTTGCGAACTGGTTCGCCAACCTTCCTATATTTCTGTATCTCATATATCTATGGTTTGCGAACTGTTTCGCAAACCTACCATGTGTATAAATTTCAGTAAGTTCATATTTCTCTCTTATGATGTTTGAAACATTCCCAAGTGATATAATCATTTTCATGGGCTGAAAAAGTGGTGGTATAACAACAACACCCAATAATTCGTTCGACAATCTGCATGGACTAACTCCAATATAATTCCGAGAGAACCAATTATAAAGCGAGCTCAATCAAGAAATATACCAAAGAGTTATATCTCAATTTCTCAATACAATCTACAATCGAACAAATAAAAATCTGTGAGCCCGGTTGATATGAGAAATAACTTGGACGGTACCAAATACCAAAGCCCAAGTGTCAATCAATTTATATCAAAAACCAAATGTCGGATTTACCAATTGATTGAACTACGCACGACCTGTGATATTTCATAAACAGATATAATGCGGAAAAGAAATAACACAGACACCAGAAGTATTGTTAATGAGGAAACCGCAAGTGCAGAAAAACCCCGGGACATAGTCCAGATTTGAACATGACACTGTATTAAGCCGCTACAGACACTAGCCTACTACAAGTTAACGTCGGACTGGAATGTAGTTGAGCCGTAACCAAGTCTCACACCGATTAAGGTACAATCGCGTTCCTTACGTCTCTGAATCCCAGCAGAACTCTACACACTTGATTACCTTAGCTGATCTCACCCACAACTAAGAGTTGCTACGACCCAAATTCGAAGACTTATAAACAAATTTGTCTCCCACAGATAAGTCTATTCTGATAGATAAATTTGTCTTCGACATAAGTACCTATGAAATTTTTGTTCCGTCTTTTGATAAATCAAGGTGAACAGAAACCAAATGATAATTCGATCTTATATTCCTGAATAATAGCCTAGAAATATCAATCACCTCACAATAACTTAACTATATGGTAGTAGAAAAAGTTATTGTGGAATCACAAAGAATAAGACGAAGAGCTTTGTGATTACTTTTTATATATTACCTATCGGAGATAAATCTCGAGTTAATCTTAGAAAATATATTATTAAATACGATAGAACAAGTAAGATCATATCACGCAACTACAGAGAAAATAGTTAGGTCTGGCTTCACGAATCCCAAATGAAGTCTTCAAGTTGTTAACCTATAATGGTTTTGGAAAAACCTAGGTTAAAGGAGAATCGACTCAAGTCGCAACTAGGACACAGGAAAGTGTCGGGATTAGGTTCTCCAGTTGCTAGAGTTCTCACTTATATAGTCTTTCAAATCAGGGTTTGCTTTCAATCAAAGCTAAGATTACTTAGTAACAAAGCATTCAATATTCACCTTTAGATGAAAACCTGATTTAAGATTCAAGCTAAGTCTGCTTAAAACCAAAGCAATATCTCTCCACCGTTAGATGGTCTTAGCTTGTTACACACAAATGAAATATACTTTCATTTAGATATGAGTAACCGTACTTAAACGTGTATATTGAGTTGGCTCAATAATAATTAACCGAAGTTAGCCGTATGAACACTTTTGTCTTAACCACATTCATCTAACACATCTAGATCAACTATGATGATCAATCAACCATGAAACATAATCAAATGAATCTAATTATTTTTCAAATATAGTTGTTCAATTGTTCACAATTTCACAGAAATATATATGAACCAATTGAACCAAAATCGGATTGATTCATGAGGATCAATTCATGAACATTAAGCCACGGTTTGCAAAGATTGCATTCCTTAATTCATAAATGTATTTGTTCATGAGTATGAAAACATACTTAACCGATTTTAGAACTTTAACCACCAAGTTTGCAAACGAGTATGCAAACTATAGCTTCCGGACTTTGGTCTTGTCCAGCAGTTTGCAAACCGGTATGCATACTGCTATCACAGACCGTAACTCAGGTAGAACCGTTCGCAAACTGGTATGCAAACTTGGTTCCCGGACTTTAACAGTTAAAACCGTTCGCATACTGGTATGCAAACAAGGTTTTCGTACTTGAATCATACCACAACAGTTTGCATACTGGTATGCATACTGTGATGTATCCAGACAAAGGTTAATTGTTCTAAACTCCCATTTCAATAGTTGAAACATCCTTAGAAGACGACAATAGCTGTCTCACACAAACTATTAGCTTATAAGTAATTTACAAGTGATCGAATGATCAATAAAAAACTTTCCGAGTCGACATCAAATGATTGTCTCACACAAATTATGTAAGATGTTTCAAGGAGATTTTCACATGATCATCTTTTGACTTATTATTTAGTTTCCAACAAATAAATTGTTTACAACTAAACTCGTCAAGAATACGATGAACGTAGCTAAAGAAAGCTTCCAACACATATTTTCGAGAAATAGATAACCGAGTTAAACTCAGCTCGAAATATCAAATGTGTATAATATAAAAGTTTATATAGCTATACGACTTAGTCTCATTAGGAGATAGAATATAATAGACTTCTGAGTGATAGATAAGTTTTAGTTTCCACATACCTTTTGTTGATGAAGTTCCTCCAAGCTCTCCTCAGTAGATCTTCGTCTTCAATCGATGAACATCGTGAAGTCTAAAGCTCAGCTACACATTTTATCCTAATCTGAGACATAGCTATAAGTAAACTATAAACCAAGACTTATAGTTTTGATCACCTAAAATTGACAAACAATCTTGAGATAGGAACGCTTGCGAGTTCGACCGAGCAATTCTCTAACATGGGCAATTTTCAATTGATCTACAAATTAATTCATAGAACTAATATATTGTTAAGGACCTTTGAACATCTAATCGTTAAATCATATTTCGAGATTTTTCAGAAGACAAGCTTGACTCGAAACATTTTCTTTGTAATTCCGCTATAAGTCATATGACATAGTCTCAATAGATAGAACGATGGTATCGTGAGTAAAATAGAATGGTTCAGTCTTCACATACCTGATACATAAGTTCTCCAAATGTCTTAGTCGATCTTCAGTCTTCAAGGGTGATCTCTGATACACTACTACAATTCTAACCTATCCGAGACTTGACTTAGTAGAATATAAATCAAGATTTAGTTTTGATCACCTAACATTGACAATAAGCTTGAGATAGCAAAACTTGTGGGTTCAACCAAACAATGCTATAACACTTGGTTACCTTGCTGATGCCTACCTTAATATTGACCCCAACTGATAATATGATTGTGTCCTTTAGGCTTTCTTAGTTGAATTTGATCAGAACAACTTTTGTTTAATAAATATATTTTATTGAAGGGTTAGCCTTCGTATTCACTGACACTATTGATGTAGATTTGCTTGTTTGTCCTTTTACTATGTATATAATGGTTTCCTTTGTATTAAATTTAGGGACTCATAAGCATCTAAAGGCTTAATTAACCCATCTAGCATAGTTGAATGATTTAACTTCCCGTTCTAAAGATAATTTTTAAAACATTCCTATTTTTTCCTTCTAATGTACACATAGTACTGTGTACATAATTATACACATGTAGATTGTTAATGTATTTATAGTTGTACACCTGCTGATTGTTAATATGTACATAGTTGTACACACGCTGATTATTAATGGTAGAGAACTGTATTATACCATAATGCACCTTTGACATCAACCTTTTATAGTTTTATGTATTTAATTTAGGGACTCATAAGCTCAAATAATAGAGCGCCCAAACCTATCACAATGTTTGTGGAGGTTGACGGTTCAAATCTATCCGAGTTTCCATGTTATATTTATCCAATATGGATAGATTTTTGTAGATGTGTACATAGTTGTACAACATTGTCCCATATCATGAATATATTGCTTGTTTTATGGGTATGAATATTGGATTTTCTGGATTTTGTGGATGTGTATATAAATGTACATCAATGTCCTGTCTCATTGATATACTGTTTGTTTTGTGGGTATAAATGTTGGATTTCTTTAGATTTTTGTAGATGTATACATGTCTCTACACCATTGTCCCGTCTCATGGATATATTTCCTGTTCTGTGAGAATGAATGTTGGAGATGTGTACATAATTGTAAACCAGTGTAAATTAAAAAACGAAAATTATATAGTCATATGGTATTCTTTTTGTAGATTTCAGAAAGAGCTTTCCGAATATATAAAATTTACGATTTTTGGACGAGTTGTTTGAATGACAAATTGTTTTTAAATTATTTTTATGTTATTTAAACTCGCTAACATCATCATGAGTCATTTTGGACTAAACTATAAATATTTGAACTAAATTGTCAATCAGGAAGGTTATTTATGTACTTTTCATATATGCGTTTCCTCCCCTTCTAAAGATCTATAATTTGCGTTCCTCCCTAAACAAATTTAAATTAGTGTTTCCTCCTATTGTCAAGTATTCCGTCCAATTGCCAGTTAGCTGACTCAGCAGGACCGTTTACGTAGCAAATATATACACATGTCAAACATGTTTCCAAAAATACCCTTATCTTCTTTGGTTAGTTAAACCAAAATTCATTTGTCCCAAATCAGTAGAACCCATCGATTCCTTATTCAAATTCTTTATCATAAAGCATCAACTTAAATGAATAATAGAATCAAACATATCCAGTTGCCTCCTTAAAGACAAAAAATGAGATGAACCCACATGGATTGAAATTTTTAGTTTTTGATTCTCAACATTGCAATCCATGTTTGCTAGAGTTACTCTAGCTCTATATTTCGTTTCCTTGTTTTGATTTTATGGTTGAGCAAATTCTCTCCATCAACTGATAAGAGTTAACAAAGTTCATCAGAGAAACAAACCTGAGTTAAGATAAGAACACCTCATACACCAATCGATTTGGCCTGCAAAATCGATTTAAAGGATAACTTGTATTTCTATTTCTCCAATTTTAGCCGTAATTACTCGAATCTTGTTTCTCTAAAAAAAAAAAAAATTTAAATAAAACACCCAAAAAACTAAGGTTTGTTCTTGAGTCTTTTTAATTTCCTCTCTATATTTTCACCAGACTTCGAATCTTAATATAAATTTGTATTAAGAAAATTTCAAATTGAATACCCAATTAATTCCTTTGGAAAGAAATACACTTCAAAACTTCCTCCTAATTTGGTGTTCTTAGCCTGCAACTATCCTCGAGGATGCGAGGAGATGAAGAAGATGGTGCATTTGTTTATGTTTATGAATTGTTTTTTGAATGACTCCAATACTTGTAAAGTTGGATGGGATAGTTTGATTGATATCAGATGTTGGTGGATCTGATACATACCAGAAAAACAATTTCATTACTAAATTGCAATAAATTTTCAATTTAAACATCATAGGAATAATCAAAGTTCTGAATTTTACCAGATTGGTAAACCCCTTCGAGGAAAACAATTGTATTAATGACAACTTCAAGGAATTTAACTAAAGTTCTTGTTGTTTCACCATCATTGGAACCACTAGCACTGTACAAAGAGATTCGTCGGATCGGATAAAGAAAGAAATTTTAAACTAAAAGGAAGGAGGTACTGATTAAAGAAAGACGAAACCTTGTCGAGATTGAATGCCTCTCTGATTCATTAACTTTAAATAGTTGATCTCCGGTAAGTGGTTGTCAATTCCTCAACTTTATTTCTGACTTCCTGCAAATTCCATTTCCTTTAGAAACAAGAAGCACTTGTGAAGAAGGCGAGGATATACCAGGGATCTAACCGAAATAATTATTACATGTACCACGTGTACAATAGTGTTGACTCAGCTAACCTATGTTTGGATGGAAAAAGTAACCATACGAGGAAACACTAATTTGAATCTATTTACGGAGGGAATGTTAAATCCCGTTCAAATGAATAAAGGACTAATTTGTATCATGCTGAATGGTCAGGCCTAGTATTTGGATGGGAAGATGGCCGCCAAACATAGATTAAACTGTTTATACGAAGATGGCCGCCGACGGCTACAACACCAATTCTAAGATTTTAGGACCCAATCTATGCATAGCCCGGCAGGTTACAGAGTCCTAAACTGGGGCCTTACACATCCGCAGCTGACGTGGAACGAAGTCATATCTTAAATATGGCAAATCTCCAATTGTTTGCCGCCTCTTTTCATTTCAGAATTCTCAAATCAAAATTCGAGAGAGACGGAGAGTTCGAAAAACTTATTGGTTGTTCGTTGTAGCGATCTTGAGAGTGAGAGATACTGAGATAATTGGTAGTAAATTGATCGATTCTTCTAGTCCAGCGGTAAGTTTGAACTTGGAATTCAACTTCTCTGGATTTTGATATCGAATTTTTTACATGTTTCTGCTCGATTCCAAGGTTAAATCTCGTTTTATTTTTGAAGTTTGAGATTAGGTCTGTTCGCTCTGTATCTGACGAAGAAATCTTGAGAGATATAAATTTTCTGCTTGAAAATACTGGTAAGATTCGTGATTTTCCATTTATTCCCTTTTTTTCTTTGGTTGTTTGATTTGATTTACAGATGTGAGTTTTGTTGTGATTCTTAAGATGTTTTTTTGATTCTACATCACCAATTGTCATGAAATCCAGGAGTTTCGTTTTTCTCTACGATTTCCTTACAAAGCCCTAATTTGGAACTTTCCGCAGTTCTGAACCATGAACGAACATTACAAACCCTAATTTGATGGATGTGATTCATGTGAAGTTCTTCTCGTATAACTTTCAATTTCGATAATTCCCCTATGTTTTATCATGTGAAGTGTAGTTTGTGGTCTTCTCTAAACAAACGTCTTTGATCTTCTCTGAACATGTTGTGATTTTTTTCAGTCTTCGGAATCTGGTATAAATTGTTTTTCATGATTTGGATATTTAAGACTAGGCTGTAGAACGATTCATTTAGTAAATGAGGTCATTAAGCGCTGCGTATCATCATGCTTCATCATGATAGAATTGAAGTTAAAGATAGTGGCAAGTAATTGCCGCGTCACATTTTTCATTCTTTATCTCTTTCTGCACCATGACTTTTTTTGATTTTTGCAGCGACATCAAAATGAGGTGTAATGCTTGTTGGCGAGAATTAGAAGGTCGCGCGGTAACAACAACCTGTGGGCACCTCCTTTGTATCCTTGGCCGTGTAATTATAAGTTTTGTGTAGTTCTGCCATATTTGGATTTTAGATATTTAGATCTCGAAAGCTGCACCAATTTTTCCTTGACACCAAAAAAACAGGTACAGATGACGCCGGCAAAATACTTAGCAATGATGGTGCATGTCCAATTTGCGACCAAGTTCTATCAAAAAGGTATGTACAATATCCTGTTTATAGCTTGAGAGAGTTTTTGTGTATTCACGAGCTGTGGCTGTGTTTATCTGCTTTGTATTCACTTTTTGATTTGCTTAGGAAAGTTATATGCATATTCACGCTATCACACTAGCTGGTTGACTTGCTGCAAGCTGCTAACTGGTGTTGGTGATACGTTAGATGCATAAGATACTACTATTAATGAACTGTTCTGTTGTCGGTAGCATTTAGTTGTGGTTATGCTATGTTCCTATGTTTATATTTTTCAGTCAACAGCAGTAAGTAAACCAAAAGAAGAAAAAACCCAGCTGTTTGATATGTATCCTTAGCATGGACCCTTAACAATGAATCATCGACTCCAGATGCTTTAGAGTAACTTCTGCAGGCGTATTCTAACTTAAATTATCTTCTCTAAGTGCTAAAGTTCTTATTCCATTGTGGTTTCTAATTGCCAGCCTTATGAAAGCCGTGGATATCAATCCGAACGATGAGTGGACAAATGTAAGCAGCACTTCCTCCAGGAACAGAAACCTCTTTTATTCTTCTTGTTCTGAGACTTATGTAATGTATATTTACAGATGGCAATGTCAGGAATAAATCCTCAGCTATGTATCCTTTTCTTTCTGTATATGCTAAAGCAGTTCCCCTTGTTGTTGCACCTTTCAAATATTCAAGGATGATAAAGTATGATATCTCCATTACATTTATACGTTTTCCTTGAACAAAAACCAGTGATGAAAAGTGCATACAGAAGTGTGATGTTCTACATCGGGCAGAAAGAACTGGAGATGCAATACAAGCTGAACAAAATAGTAACACAATGCAGGCAGAAATGTGAGGCAATGCAAGAGAAGTTCACAGAAAAGATGGAACAAGTACATACTGCATACCAGAAGATGGCCAAAAGGTGCCAAATGATGGAGCAAGAGATTGAGAGTTTATCCAAAGATAAACAAGAACTCCAGGAAAAATTCGCAGAAAAGTCTAGGTCAGTGTCCTTTACAGTATTTACTTATAATTTGTATATTACTTGCCTTACTCCCTAGCGGTTCAACTTCTTATCTATTTATACTTTTATTTCCAGGCAGAAGAGAAAACTGGATGAGATGTATGATCAATTAAGAAGTGAATATGATGCAATTAAACGATCTGCTATCCAGCCTGCAAACGATATCTTCTCTAGGGCTGAAACTGACTTGTTCGCAAGCCCAGCTAATATGATGGACAATAGAGACCCATTGAGACAAGGTAATCTCGTAACAACAATTGCAACAATGATTTATTAGCCAACTCACAGTCGCATGCCTATAGGAAACCCATCATTTATGCAAGTACTCTGTGACATGTGACACAGAGCTGATCTTAAAAGACTGTTAATAGTACCTTCCGTAAATACAAGTTGATATTTATTTTTGGCAGCTCGTTCTCGGTCTGTTTTGACTCCTGAAACTCCAGGACAAAGAGAGGATATGTGGCCTGGAGCAAGACAGAAGAATTCCAACTCGGGCCAATTAGATGTTTCTAGTGGCTCGCCTATGAAACCACTACAAGTTCCTAATGATATTGGCAATAAAAGAGGTGGACGTTCACTTTTTGGAACTGCAGCTGGTAACCCATCTTCAACTTTGCGAAATCTCATAATTTCCCCAATGAAACGGCCTCAGCTCTCTCGCACCCGCCCTCATATGTTCACGTAAGACTTTTTAGACCATCTACACAATAACAATCATTATCTTTTAATAAATCAGAATTTAAGTTGTTCTCAATTAATTGTTATTGCATAGGTAAGCCTAACTGTTTTTATTTTACTCTGTATTCTGATAATATTCCTCTATAATTCTTCAATACCGTATGAGTCCCATACTGATTCCGAACATATCAATTGACTCTTGTTTCAGGTTATAGGCTGAAAGGAGAATTGCACAAATGGTAGAACATGTAGAAAGACTTGTTTGGTTGACTGAATAGTAGCATTTCTGGCAATCTCTCCAGTGAAATCTTTTGACGGACTTATGGAAGTGGAGAGAAGCTGCTCGATAGCTGATATCACTCATTTTCTGAACGAAACATGTACGCAGGAAAATGATTTGGATAGAAGTAAAGAGTATAAAGTATGTAGTATTATATTTCTCCTAGCTTCAGTATTGAATGGAGTACTACTTTAGGACAAATTACAATATTGTAAAATGATGAAATTGCTTATTATGGCCATATTTTTCTTCATTCCGACCCTTCTTTTTCTGCATCTTACTACACATTTGCGTAACATTTAATTGCATATCGATGTATGGATTCTAGGGATCCATAAGACTACGGTCTGTTTTCACTTTTGAG
Source organism: Papaver somniferum (assembly GCF_003573695.1). Lineage (NCBI taxonomy): Eukaryota > Viridiplantae > Streptophyta > Magnoliopsida > Ranunculales > Papaveraceae > Papaver > Papaver somniferum. The sequence goes on from NC_039358.1 coordinate 184,315,372, forward strand.
AATGATATCTTCTGAGAATATTTCTTTCAGGTGAGTGGACGGCTAAGTGGGAAAAGAGTGCGACTCTATAGAAAAAAATAACACATTATTTACCACTAAAAGTGGAAAGAAATAAAGATTAATTAATCATGTACGAACTTGTTTACCAGAAGTGAATTAAATTTTAATATGTACAAATGTACTTATGCTAATGAGTGTTGGCGCAAGAACACTTTTAAGGGTGGAGCTTTACAAGAGATTTCAATGGCATCTCCATGCCGCACTGAACGTTTAACATGGGATCCATCTATATATATAATGCCGTCTTCATTATACCATGTCACATGCATCGATTGACCAGACTTGATAAACCCATGCATCAAGCTGGCGTTGGAAGCTCTAGATAAAATGGGTTCTCTAACCATATACTGAAGGTCTTGAGATGAAACAGACATTTGAAAACCTCCTGCCGAAAGCATGGCGGCCGTTGATCCAGCAGCAGAAGAAACTCTAAGCCCACTTGATCGAGAATTCACCATGGGGTAGATTGGTTCACCACAGGCCATGATTCTGTAGAAGCAAAATGAATGTACAAGTTATAGAATGGAGGTCTAACAAAGAACCAGTAAATCTAGCTTATGAAAATATCCCAGTAGAAGATTACTAACTTGAATGAGAAACGAGAAACTGATGCAGGACAAGGGTGTGAAATTAGTATGTCATTTAGGCCGCATTTTGACAGTATATGATTGTTCACCCTTATACCAACCCTTGATAGTTCATGAGGCTCTTTGCGTCCCTCGAGGATACCATCCAACACCTGAAGAAAATGCTTGTATTGTAAGACGTTGGCTGAAAAAATGCACGGAAGATGAATTTGATTTTGGTAAAATTGGTCAGAACTTGAACTGCTTAAGAGATGCAATCAAGCTCCATTATTTAGAAGGGTAGATCAATGAACTGAAAGCCATTATGTTTGTAAGTTTGGTCTCGTACAAAAACTGAAACCGCGCCGAACACAAAATTTGCTGCATTTGTAAGTGTTGTCTTTTTCCTTCTGGCATAAATGCAGTTGTAAATGCGTTGAACTTACCTGTTCAAAGTTACTGACAGTTGCAGCACAGAGGTAACCAGTACTCCTAGAAGCATCAAAACTGTCGTTGAATTTCTCTACCTAAACCCAAAAACCGAGATATATAAGTAAACTGGGATTAAACATGGTCTGTTAATTAAAAATAAAAAAGAAGAAAGAAAATACAGCAAATAGAGAAGGAAAAATTTAAGTGAACTAACTTCTTCGTCTTGTGTAGGATCAGAATTCACACCCAGAAGTGGAATTGTATCATCCACGAAGTGACTGGCATGCAAAACAGTACCATCACCACCAATAGTGATTACCATGTCTACATCGCAGATTGGTTCAGATACACTGTCACGCAAAACAGGTACCCAGTCAACTGATTTTCGCCGCAAAATATCCTCACAGAATTTTACTGCTTCCTTATGAACCTTTACTCTGCTGTCCAAGTGGTTTAGAAACTGCAGTACTGAGAAGTTAGTTTAGAGGTTGGAATAACATAACGACTCAAGATGGCAGGACATTTTCATAAGAAGAACACTAGCAATGCTGTAATAAATAAGCAAAACAAAACTTTCAAGTAGAAACATATGATACCAGTCTTTTCTCTGAAGATATCAATCCATGGATACTGACAACCAAGTGAAGCCATAGGGATATCTGGAAAGTTAAAACTTGTTGAAACAATATTCCTGCCAGAAAATGTCCAATCTCGCCAGTGTAACTGACTCATGGTTTCATACCTTCCTCCAAACAAAAAGCCCAAGGCAGACAAATTTGAAAATCCTAAATTCTTCCTCTATAACCACCATCCACCAATATCCACTACAAGCAATCAAAGTGACATCTTGTGAAATTTTTCATTGAGCATGCATTAACAACTGAAAAGCCAAACACTGGATACTTAGCTTCCTTTTGTTAATCTTGGTCGACAGTTAACTAAAGTCTAAACCATCAGCCAGCAACCATATCATTACTTATTTGAATTAGTTATCAGGATCACCAAGTGTAACAATTCAACGGCAAATACAAAGCTGTTTAATTACTACATAGCCAGGAGTGTATACCTAGTTCATATATTTAGAAACTACAGAAAAGCTAATGTGGTAGTTATTAAAAAGTGTGAAGGACACTCATATATTTAGAAACTAAAAAAAAGCTAATGTTGTAGTTATTAAAAAGTGTGAAGGACACGATGGACTAAGGAATTGAATAAAACTCTAAAGCAATACAGAGTAGGTGGTAATGGTTCAATCAGACTTCTCTAACAACTGAACTTAAAAAAACATAGAAGTATTTCTCAAGCCGAATGAAGTGTGTGGACATTTCACAAACATGAAGATACAAATAAATGAAAATGGGAGAAGGAAACAATGAAAAGCAGTGCACTTACAGGACCTATCAATGAGTGGATTTAGGTATGAGTACAGGGCCCATTGTTCCTCTAAAATTCTATACAACCATTACCAATATAAGTACCAATTTTCAGTTACATAAAGGAGGTTCACTGTTGAAAATTGCAAGGTTCAACGAGAAGGGACTTCGAGGAAAATCCTTCGATAAAGACATTCCAAACAAATTGTTTTTTAAGATTATTACAAAACAGTTCCAACCAAAAATCAAGTAAAAACCTAAAACCACCAGACGAATGTGATCCCCATAGGCAAGGAGATAAAAAAATTACGGGAGTTTGGGTCTCTCCATAAATGATTGCTGGCCATTCCTTTTCTGTTTAGGTTGTGATTTAGCACATACTTTTGAGAACTTTAGCCCTTAGTTTCCATTGATTTACTAAATGCTTCACCATTTGACCCACAAAGTAAACCATGAGTTTAGAAAACAACAAAAGCAATCCAAGAATCAACAGTTATTCCAAAATTTCAGTAGACGAGATCCTAACCTAAAATATACAAAGCATAAACCCTCCAACAAGTTGAAATCCAATGATTTTAACTCCAAAATTATTCAACATTGTACCACCCACATGGCCAATTTCTCCCATTATACGCTACTCACAATAAAAATATCACAAAGACAGCAAAATACCTACAATCACAGCATGCAAATTCAACCTATACGTATAGCAAATAAACTTCAATTGTCATTACTCATTAGGTATTAGTCCTTTACTATCTCATTCAACACTTCGTGAAACCCATTTCATAAGTTAAACTTAAAAATAAACCCATTTCTGAATACCTAAAAAAAAAGAACGTGAATTGGAGGTGAGAAGAAATGGTAATGAACGGAGTTTACCAGAGGGTTTCTTATGCGAGAGAATCCATCAGCTAACTTGGGTGGGTAAATAGTCATTGGTTTCAACAAAACTAGCAATTTCTTCCTCAACATCTCTGCGTTTTGGTGTGCGGGAGAAAAGAGTTTCTTCGGTTAAACAGAAAAAGCTGCGTGTGCATGCAAAACGGATTACTGGGGAAGCGATGAAACAGAAAGTAGGCTGTACTAGTCATGCAGTCCGTGAGGAGAATCGCTCACGAATTTCTGATTTGAGCAGGGCTATGGGTATGGGTAGTGTGATGCACTGAACTACTAATTTGAGCAGATGAGAGGTTATTATGGATAGTTTTCACCCGGTTTTCACCCCCAATTTGTTGGCACAATCGTTCAGGTGGATGAGTGATTGGTAGTGTAATACTAGACAGACAGGGGATGGTGTCCCGTTTGAAAAAAGAAAGCTACACGGGAGTCTCCCGTGTATCAAAAGATATTGTGCTGGATGGAGGATGATCCGCCGTCTGGATTGTTTTTAGTTTGACACGGGGACTTTGCCTCGTGTATGTTTGTTTTCAGTAATCATTTTCAAATGCAAAACTTTTCCTCCATTATTATTTTATTATAAAATTTTGAATTTTTTTAATAAACGGGAGATTGTTATCCTTCTAGTGTTCCATTTCAATTTTGCCCATAGTGGCTTCACTCATTCAATTGAACTAATTCTCCTTCGGATGAACAAGATAGTCTCCAAATGAAGACTACACATAGCTCTTGCTCTAAACGCTTTAATATTTAGAGCCACTTGGAAACAGTTCCATATATTTAAGGATCATCAAAACAATATTACTGGGGATATGGAAAAAGGGGGGAAACGACTTAGTCCAAATACCCGTCCAAAAAATACTTGTTAGTCCCACCCGAGTCAAATAGGTACAGATCAGTCTAGTTGTTATTTAAAAAGATGTAAAGACGTTATTATTGTTTACACGGTTTTCATGATGCACATGTGCAGAGAATAAACTCTGTACTGTAACTGACACATTTAATTAGGGGCCGCCACGTTATTCATCTTTCATACCTAAATAAAACGGAAAAAAATAACGAAAAAAAACAAAATACTCATCTAAACGAGAGAAGAAATCGGTACAAAAAGAAATCAAAACCCTAACTAAGAGAAAACCAAAATCATTTTGATCTAAAAGAAATCTTCATCATCAAAAGTCATTGATGAACAATACAATAACAGTACATCATGGTGAAGAAGAAACAACAACAAAACAGTCCAAAATCATTATCATCTAAACGGAAAATAGCAATTGAAACCAAATCAAGAGCTTCAAAGAGAATAAGACAACAACAAGCAAAAGATTCAACATATATTCAAGTAGCACCAAGTCCTAAATCTTCATAGTCTAGAATAAAATCAGCGATTATAAAGAAATCAAGACTTTCAAGGAAAACAAAACAACAACAAACAGAAGATTCAACATTTATTCAACTAGCAAAAGGTAAGATCATCTGCTACTTTCATATATTGGCCATTTCAGTGTATATGAATGTTGTTTTTCTTAGATTTATTATAGTAGTGTACAAATTTGTACACCAGAATGTTATTTTAGTGATATATGGCATGTTATGTGGATATGAACGTTATTTTTCTTAGATTTATTGTGTTAGTGTCCAGATTTGTACATCAAAATGTTATTTCAGTGATATATTGTCCTGTTATACGAATATGAAAACTGTTTTCCCTAGATTTGTGGTGGTAATGTACAGATTTGTACGTACACCAACATGTTATTTCAAGGGATGTGTGGCATGTTATGTGGATATGAATGATTTCTTAGATTTGTTATGGTAGTGTACAGATTTGTATACCTGCATGCTACTTCAGGGATGTATGGCATGTTATGTAGATATGGATGTTGTTTTTCTTATATTTCTGCAGGAGTGTACAGATTTGTACACCTATAAGATATCTCAAGGATATATGGACTGTTCTGTGGGCATGCATGTTGTTTTGTTAGATTACTGCAGGAGTGTACATAGTTGTACACCTATGTGATATCTCAGGGATATAAGGTCTGTTTTGTGGGCATGCATGTTGTTTTTGTTAGATTTCTGCAGGACTATACATAATTGTACACCTATGTGATATCTCATGGATATATGGTATGTTATGTATGGGCGTGGATGTTCGATCTGTCGATTTCAGCAGAAGTGTACATAGTTGTACACCTATGTGATATCTCATGGATATATTGATTTTTCTGTGGTTATGATTATTATGTATGCTTCTTGGTTCTTATTTTCATTTGTCCATTTCGTACATAAAAATAAACCTTATAAATCTGGTTTCCATGCACTAGTTGATTTTTTGGATAAGTTTTTTGAGAAAGATGAAGTAAAAAAAAGATAGGAAAATCTCGGTAAAGTGTGGCTCACTGAGTTGCAACTAGAGAAGCAAAAAGAAAGCCCATTTTGGACTATCTTAGATATCATTTTTCATAAAGAAGAAAAGGAAGCAAGTCCCAAAACTAAGAAGAGGAAAGATGAATGGTTTAAGAATCCAGATTCAATTGGAAATTGTGAGAAAATGTTGCCATGATAAAATACTGCCGAAAATTATTTTGTTTTTACTAATAGCAAGAAGGATAAGAAAGTGGTAGTAAAGAGCATACATGAAGAGTTATTTCTTATTTTTGGATTGGAGATGGTGGCATCAGAACCTGAAAAAGGAAACGATGTAAAAACAAAACATGGATCCATAAACGGTCTAGTGATAAATAGATTGAAACTGAAGAGACCGAGTCAGCTGTGGAACTTAGATGTGGATCAAGCAATCCTACACTCTTTACCTATTTATTAATGCAGTATTGGTTTGCTGAGCACAATAACATCATGATGCCGAGCAATAAAGAAGGTATGCCAAGGATTGTAAAGTAGATAATGAGCGACAACAGTATTACAATTGAAAAAGATTTGAATGACGTGATGAATAAGGTATCTCGATTAACTTTCTTACGGTAGTGATTTCTGCTACATGTGCTCAATAATACACCTTAAATACATGTGTACAAGACTATACGCTGGTGATAAATTTTAAAATTTGTTTTGTGCACAACAATATACACATGTAACACAAGTGTACAAGATTGTATAGTAGTGAACGATATTTAAATTTTGGCATGTTTTCAGATGAAACCAGAATGGGCAGAAGCTTATCAAAAGAAAACTTTTTGGATGAGTACCGAAAGAAGAGGCAAGCCAATAACACAGAAAATGTGAACGAAAATCTGCACAAATCTAAAATGCAAAGAGAGAAACTATATTAAGAGCTTACTGATTTGGAGATTAAACATAAAAATGTTATTAATTTTATTGAAGAACAAAGACGATATGTTCACACAATTTCTCCCGACAATTTGCCAATTGATGAGCTGAATCTTATATGTGTAGATATTTTAACCAAAATCTTTGAATTTACGATTAAAATAATTACAAAAGGAAGACGAAGATAAGGAGGGTGGGGAACAAGACGAGTATGGCGAAGGTGATGATGATGAGAAGGAGAACGGTGCTGAAGGTGAGGATGAAGATGAAATGTATGCAGAACTGGATGACGGTAACATTGGGAATGATGGCGATGATGAGGATGATGAATATGAATATGGGAAGGACGACAATAATGAAAATGAACATGAAAGTGAGGAAGGAAGAGACAACAAGGATGAGCCAAAGGGTAGTGAATCTGACAAAGGAGTTCAGTCTGAAACTGCTAAAAAGTCGAGGTATTATCTCATTTTTATTAGATTTCCTAGTCATTTGTTTTCATATTGTATGCATGTACATGGATGAACACCTTTGTGATATCTCAAAAGGATGTAAAGACTGTTTTGTAGCAAACCGTGTTCGATTTGTTAGTTTTCTATAGGTGTGTACATACTTGTACACCGGTGTGCTAACTCATGCATATGCATAATTCATTTTCATCACATGTGCAACAACTATGTACACCCTTACATTTCTCAAAAATTCCATTTTCAACAATACTTTATCAAAAGCAAATGAAAGTCTCGAAGATCAAGAAAACTAGATGCACCATGATAACCAGAGTGCGATGAACAACACTAAAAATCCTGAAGAATCCTTTAATTCTGCTTTGATAATCTCCGTTGAAGCGATATTGCAGCTGAATCCTGAAGCCATGTTGGCGGTTGAAGAAAACATGATTTTACTGACATAGGGAGAAGATCCGGGGAAGGCATCTGAAATAACAAAGCAAGAAATTGATAACATTCTATACATTTTATCAGAGTTTGTGTTCGTGAAACTGAAACTGGTAGTCGCAAAATGACACCTAAACTGAAGCAAAATGTAGCAACCGTAATCACTGATTGTCATACCTGGTCATTTGGATTGATCCAAGATGATCCTCCAGAAGACTCGTCGCAAACATCATTGTCTAATAAAAATTCACAACAAAGGATCATTGTAGAAGCATTGCATACCCAAGAGCATCAAAGTGATTTTTTCAGCAGCCAAGAAAATTAAGAAGATAAATCTGAAAAGACACTAACAAAGAAAAGAGCGAGGAAAATACCCGAAAGAAAAATGTTGAAGACCAAGGCGACTGGAAAGTTTTCCAAAATATCATCATCAAAAAGAGTTTCAAAGACAAAGCCAGACCCTGACTTCACCGAAGGTAAAAACAGAGCAGAAAGATGAAAACTGATCAAAAAGGCAAGGCAAAGGTACAACAAGGAAACATGTATGTTGTTAGAGCACAACTCGGTTGAACTCACCAAGTGTTGGTATGTCAAGTTTGGTTGTCATATTTTAGTATCAAAACTCATATAAAGTCGCTTGATTAAATACTAGAGTCAACTTCGTTTAGGTTAGACTAGAAGTCTAGGAATGTTGAGACATACAAGTATTACTCTGAAGACCTGAAGAATGTGAAGAAGTAGCGAACTACAACGACGACATCATCCTTCCACTTGAGGTTAGTAATATTGACTTGAACTGTTTCATTCCTAACGTATCTTTCAAGTCGTGTTATATTGAAAAAATAACTGCGAAACTGTATATACTGTACATATTGTATAATACTCTAGTGATGTGACATGATCATAATAGTATGATCATAGTATTAAGGAATTATACTACGAAGTATAATGCTTATCTTTTGAACTTAGTAGATATGACGTCGACATAATCTTGTATATATTGTTATGATTATGTGAATGGGTTATGGTGAAGATTTCATCATAGGAAACAATGTTTTATATTTGTTTAAAGGAAGTACATTCATGAACTTGTTTCGTGAATCGAAATGCATTAAGCTTATTGGTTCGGCTATTTATTGCAAATCTTTGGATGACCAATATGTGTGAGATGGTAGAAGCGATCTTAACTTAGGTTATGTATTTTGGTATAACTAATCACAATGCCTGACTTATGATTTGGTATGACTAGTTTTTATTAATTGGTGTAACCGATCCTCAGTAATCACCATGTGATGGTATTATCGATCCTTGTAATTGGTGTGACCGATCCTAGTAATTGGTGTAACCGATCCTAGTAATTGGTGTGACCGATCACGAGTGTTGTCTGACGGATCCTTGTAATTGGTAACCAAGCTTAGTAACTGGTGTAACCGGTTGAGAATTTCAGTCACAGGAAACAAAATATATTCTCAATATAATTTCGAAAATTCCTTGATATTTCGGTCTTAAAGTTGTCTCTTCTTAAGAGAAACTTTCTCTTGCTTGTATTGAGAAACCATGATTAATTCTTATTTAAATCCTTGAGCATGCCTCTAATAACTCGCAATATTACTAAGGTAAATAAGGAGGAAGCTCAAAGAGTTAAGGATTGTCAAGGAATCAATGCATAAAGGAAGAAGAAGATAATATAAAAAATCATGTCTGATCATGAATCTGATAGTTCTACCGGATCCCAAGATGAGTCATGTTTGTTGGCTTACAACCTTCAAGATCCAAAAGAAACCAACTGGATACCTTATGATAGTATGGTTAACTATATCCATGGTTTTGAAGAACTAAGAACCAATCTCATAATAACGGTTCGAAATCAAGATTGGTTGAAAGATAGGATTGAAGAAACAAAAGTTGATCTTGCAGACATGAAAGAACAAGTTGAAAAGCTTGAAAAACAAGAAGCGGTTGCTGACAAGTCTCTCGAGACATGCTTCAAGAGTTTGAACTCTGAAGATACCTTAGTGAAAAATCAGAAAACCACTAGGGATTAAGTTATATTCTATAATACTTGATCCAGAAAATAACCATCAATGTTTTGACTTACTTCAATTATTATATAAGGTCTATTTTTGAATAAAACTATCATCATTATTTATGAATATAATTATTATTTTATAATTTTTCTTGTGATAGTTAACGATTATATAGCCTGTGAATGAATGCTTATGTTTTTGCTATGTGTTTTCGGTTTATGAGATGTCTGATTTCGGTTTTTAATAACCTTAATATTCGATCTCATATGATGTAACCCTTATGTTTTGTGTGGCTTTTGATTTATCGGGATTAAGTTCTAGCCCATGTTGGTAGGCTTTATCAAAGGATCATAAGGTGTTCCGATTGAAAATCATATGTGAAAAGTCACAATATGTTGAATCAATTTGTGTTTACATGAGTTTTGTTTAAAATAACATATGTGTTTCGGGTTTTCAACTTTTGTTATTGGCACGCATTAGTTAAAACCAATTCAACCTTTCTCTGGTAAAGGCTGCCTTTGTTGTTGTTCTTTTGTTCTTGCGAGAGGATGACAACACACTGGGGGAGAGTTCTTATTTGAACTTGCGCTTAATGATATATCTTTCTGGGGAGAAGAGGCTGCGCAATTTGAGGTAACGAATTGTTAGTTAATCATTTTCCTGTTGAAGAAAAGCCTATTTATATTGCAAATATTTTGTTTTTGCTTAACAAAATTTCGGTACAATTGATATGTTCCATTATATTGTGTATGGATGTGTGTGTGTGTGATTCAATTGTTTTCGGTTAAGAAAAATTGTGTCAATTTATTTGGCTTATTGTTTCGGTTTTTTTATTTATTGTTGGGTATCAAGTGTTTTTGGTTAATGAAAGTTGGTGCAATTGCGGTGCTATAATGTATATCTTTGTTTCATTTGCTTCCGGCTAAGAAAATAATTGTGCAAGTCAATTTATTTTGGTTTGTATGTATTGTTTAGGCTTAACAAAAATATAAGATCATTTGTTTAGTCCAATTGATTTCGGAATTAAGTTTACAAGTCTAACAAGGGAATTAAGTTTCTTAGTCGATTTGTTAGACTATTTGCTTCGGGAAATTATTTCATTGATAACATGTTGAAACTAAATTACTTTGTAGTTTCAGTTTTAATATTGGTAATCTAAAGTGGTATGTGAAACCCTCGTGCTTAACTCTTTTAGGTTGTTTACAAGTCTTTTAGATTTGTACGATCCTTTCGGTTTGTCCTTTATTTACACGAACCTTTGTCATTTTGTGACAAAAAGGGGGAGAAATTTATGGAGTAAACAAGTGATTGTTTATCACTAAGGAAAGGACAATTGTGCGTAAACGTTATATCTAATGAAAGAGTAAAGCATTGACTAAGGGGGAGAAACATATCATATAGTTGTGTAGTAATTCTGACTACAAAAGGGGAATAATAAAGATGTTCGGATTGAATATTTACCTAGCTTACCTTTAGGGGGAGGGGAGTAAAAGCTTTAATTTGTTCAAATATCAACAACGGCATTTATTGATTGAATATATGCAGGTTATTGTGTTGTTGAAACTTGGAATCAAGCGTATGTAAAATGAATTCTTTTGTAATTTATTTATCCATATGTAATAATAGTTTTGTCACTAAAATTGACAAAAGGTGAGATTGTTAGAGCATGGATCGGTTGTACTTACCAAACATTGGTATGTCAATTTTGGTTGTCATATTTTAGTATCAAACTCATCTAGAGTCGCTTGATTAAATACTATAGTCACTTCGTTTGGGTTAGACTAGAAAGTATAGGAATTTTGAGACATACAAGTTGTTAGAGAATCACTCGGTCGAACTCGCAAGCGTTGCTATCTCAAGATTGTTTGTCAAGTTTAGTTGCCAAAAACTACAAGTCTTGATTTCTAGTCTACTTATAGCTAAGTCTCGGATTAGGATAGTAAGTGTAGTTGAGCTTTAGACTCCACTGAATTCATCGAATGAAGACAAAGAACTACTCAAGGGAACTTGTGGAACTTCATCAACAAAAGGTATGTGGAGACTTGAACTTATCGATCACTCAAAAGTCTATCTACTCTATCTCCTATTTGAGACAAAAAGTCGTATTGCTATATAGACTTCAATTATACACATTTACTATTTCAAGCCGAGTTTATCTCGCTCATCTATTTCTCAAAATATGTGTTGGTAAGCTTTCGCTTTAGCCAAGTTCATCTTTACTCGTGACGAAAGTCATATTATTTCAATAACTTGAAAATCGCTTTGATGCTAATAGTTAGTGAATAACAACTATTTTAACATCCTCTAAGAAAGTTTCAATGATTGAAATGAGAGTTTAGAACAAGTACCATGTTTGGATATAAACATATTGTGTCCTCACATTTTTGTAAAAGTCCAAAACCGGGACGCTAAAGTATGTGTACCCGTACGCATACTAGAGGAAGTTTCACGTCCGTGAATTTCTGCTAGAGTTTGGAAGTGTGAATTGGTATGCGCACCCGTACGCGTACTGGCGTAACCAAACTCGGTCCGGCTACTTAGGTATGCGTACCCGTTTGCATACTTAAGTAGGTTACTTTCTAAAATCGGTTTATTCATGAACTAAAATATTTATATAATAAGGAATGCAATCTTTGCAAACCGTGGCTATAATGTTCATGAATTGATTCGAGTGAATCAAAATCGATTTTGCTTTGATTGTGTCTTGTATACTTCTATGAGATCTAGAAATTGAACAACTCTCAAACTAGTTCATTTGAGTCATTTGAACTAGTTATGGCAAAGATGAATAAGGTTGATATGAAAGTGCTCATATGGCTAACCATTGGTTAACTATTGTTGAACCGACTAAGTGTACATGTCTAGGTACGGTTACTCAAACCTAAGTGAAGGTACATTTCATTTGTGTATAACAAGTTGTAGATGGGGGAAAATGATTTGTTGGTTTTTAGGGAATTGAAGAGACGGGCATGTTGCCGAGACTCCTCAACCGAGAAAACTGTTCAACCTCACACAGATGCACTGCAAAGGGAGTGCTTAGATTCGAGAGATCAATCTGTAGGACTCCGGCCTAAACCAAGTCAATGGTCGTTCCAGAGTCAATTCGGTCACAAAGAGGGAGATGGGTTGATCTGTAGGAGGGAAGCTGAGAATTGTGTGGGATCAATGATGATCAAGGATTGTGGATGTGTTTAAGGTTTCTGTGAGTTTTCTGTAAATTGTTGAGTTCAAAGTAAGTTCTGGTTGATTGATGGAATTTCTGAGAGTGATGACTCGAAAAAATTGTCTTGTTTCAATCATGGATTCAGAGACTTATTTATATTGTCAGAATGGTAAAACCTTGATCCCTGTAAGTGTGAAGGTTTCTTGAGTGAAAGAGTAGGGAAGTGGGAAATCGTGGTGAAACCAGTTCCAGGTCGTGCGGAGACGTGGTTAACCGTCCACCCACTACTTTGCTAACTCCTTCAACCGTTTACACGACTTACTTACATTTATCATCGTGGATGAATCCACGTGCCATAGGCCGCCAGACCAAAACCCTAATTGATATCCCCCCATGTGACGTGATTGATGTCTCATGATTTGTGAAGTCTCCAAGGCAGACATGTATTAATTAGTCGGTTGTCGACTGATTATACAGTGAGTCTAAGTTTTGATGAATTGAGCATGAGTGACGAATGCTCAGTAATTCATGAGTTGAACATACATGTTCTTATGTTGATATTGCTCGTATGAGCAAATACTGTTAAATTCGAGCAACTGAGCAAGTATTGCTCGATTTGACGAATTACCGAATATTGATAGTTAGATCAATATTCGAGCAACTGAGCAAGTATTGCTCGATTCGACGAGTTATCGAATATTGATAGTTGGATCAATATTCGAGCAACTGAGCAAGTATTGCTCGATTCGACGAATCAATGAATATTGATAGTTGGATCAATATTCGAGCAGCTGAGCAAGTAGTGCTCAATTCGACAGATTATTTATTGGTAACATGACCCAATAAAAATATTAATTAAAATATTGAATATCATATAATTAATCCAGATGTTGATTGTTGGATCAACATAAATTTATTAGTGTCTGAACTTGCTCAGAATGATGATTTTGTGGAGCGTTTGTTCAAAACCCTAATTTTTGATCAATTGTTCGTCAATTGATGAATTGTTGAAAATAGATATGAGTGAGGAGGGACCGACCATATGGAATGAGGGAGTCCATGTGGCGAATGAGTACTCAAGTGAGCGTGCACCATGGTCCTTTGTTGACCGGTTGGTGAAAGAATGATGATTAAATGCCAATTTCATCATTCATTAAAATAGTGCTCAATTGAGCATTAGGTGATAAAACCTAATTATGAAAAAGTGAGGGACCGACAAAGAGGGCATGAAATTGGCCCTTGGTGGTCGTGGGTCCAGTGGATGTTCGTTTGAGAAAATTCTAAGTTGGTTAGAAAGAGTTTGGACCCAATATGAGCAATTGAGAAAATTAGGTCAAAATTATAAGAATGTGTGGGACCGGCTCCTTGCAAGCCTTAGGGCCGGCCTTGGTCGGTCAAGGAAGCATGCCCATGTCACCATAATGTCCGTGTCTCAGTCTGAGAGTTTCGGCATTTTCTGATGTGCGTTTGAGCAATATTTTGAATTTTCAGAAAGAGTTCGATCTTTGACTGAAATTCTTGATTTTGCTCGAATGACCAAGTAGAACTTTGCTCGTTTTATCAAAATTTGGAAAATATTAAAATAATGATATTTTAATATTTGGCGTGAGTAGCCTAGTCGGTCTTGTGACCATTTGACTTTTGGGCTTTTTCATGGTTTGAGCAATATTTGAGAAAATATGAAGAAACCATGATTTTTGCTCACATTGAGGAGTTTCATGAGATGAGGGAAATAATAATTATGAAAGATTAGGGATTGTAAGGTGTGGGGCCGGCCACGGCTAGGGCATGGCCGGCCGTCCAGGTAGCCTGGTCCCGCGACACCTTTCCCTATTTTATTGTTTTTCATGAAACCATGAAAATATAGAGAAACCATGAGTTTTGCTCAAACAAGGAAAGTTGCTAGAATGAAGGAGTTTTCATGAGTTCATGAAAATAATAAAATAAGGAAAAATAATGGAAGAGGCATGGGGACCGGCCACGGCTAAAGCATGGCCGGCCGGCCGGTGGGCCCGATCCCCGGGCGCCTCTTCATTATTTTAATATTATTATTTTCTCTCTCCTATTTTGTGTAGGATTCCTCATTTGTCCATATTTTCGAATGCTCGTTCGTGCATTTGGGTGCTCGTTCGTGCATCATTGTTGAGTACACTTGCACCATTTTCTTGGGGCTTACTCAGTGATGGTCCAGATGCCCGGTTGTTGAGTATTTATTACTAATTTATGAAATTCAGTGGAGAATGATTCATGAAACTGAGTAATAAAGGTAAGTGGTTATTTATTATCAATCCATAGGATCATCCGTGGATTCGACCATTAATTCGGAATAATAAAATGAGTATTACCATTTGATGTATTGTGGATGTCCCATATCGATATTGAAGCACCATTTATCGTCCATCCTAGAATTACTTTGAATATGCCAAGTATGCCCTTGGTGCTAGTATAAATTAGAAGACATAAGGCTAAAGGAGGTTTTTTTTGGGTTTTAGGATATTGTGTGAAGAATGAGAGTTTCTCTTATTTCAAACCTAATTGTTATCTCTAGGGGGAATTAGATCATCTAATTATAAAGTATCAACTAGATGCCTCTAATAATCTTATAGTTTTCAATTTAATTGGGTAGAAATTGTAAGTTATTTGAGAAGAATCTCCATTATTAGGTTCTTCCTTTATTCAAAGGGTAGAAGAAACTAAATTGGTTGATTATTTATCCTTTTCAAGTTATCAATTTCAATTTATTTTCATTGTAAGCTTCCAATTCTCATCATTTGGTATGAGGGCCAGGTTTGATTCTCAAGGGGAAAATGTGTGATTGGTGAAGATATTTGTTTTTGAGGTGAACACTACTAATCTCTTTCTCAAGTATTTTGGGTTGATTTTTATGTTCTTTGATAGTGTTTTTAAATTGGGTTTTCAATCTTATATTGATTTCACCATGTTTTACAAAAGAGAAGTTAATTTGGGTAGGATTCATTCAAAGGATGTGTTAAGGAATATTGTGCATGAAGTGTTTGATGATATGTATCTAAGAATGGGAGAAATTTTTGAAGAATATTATTGGAAACTTGTAAGTCTCCATAACCAACAAAGGATTCTACCTAATGATTGTGATGATGTAAGTGAACTAGATGTATCAATTTTGGTTGGTGGATGTGAGGATAAACAAAGTGCCCAAAAGGTGTTTGATAAAATGTTCTTCCAATCTATAGTTATTTGATAGTTATTTGAGTCATGAGGAAAATGAAATAATGGGTGTTCTTCCAATCTATCAATATGACATGAATGTGGATCAAATTTTTGATTATTTTACCATCATGGACCAAGTGATATCATGTAAGAATCAAGAGAAAGAAGAATACAATCCTTTGTGTTCAATTTTTGATGAGGTAGTTAATGGTAGTGAAGTAAAAGATTTTGGTGTACCAAGGTATGATATTGAATTGGAAAATGCTATGTTAGAAGCATCTCAAGAACAATTTCAAGTATGTGAACCGACTAACGGAAGCAAGCATTCACTCAAGCTACAACAAAATGGGGAACCAATATATATGAATCCAATTTGGGATTTCATTGAAGATAAGTTTCATGGTTGTAGTCTTCGTGCAAGGTTGAGAGAGATGCTTGGTGTTTCTTTACTACTTGGGGATGCTTTAGAGAATCCGTGGACGAATTTTTTCAAACAAGGGGAGGATGATGTATTTACAAACGAAGAAATACTTGGTGTGTCATTACTACTTGGGGATGCTCTCAACTATGACCACAAAGTGCTACATTTGGTGAGTAATTATAGTGGAAGGTGTAGAGGCAGAATTGTCTTTAAACAAGGAAGAAGTTCAAGCACTAATGAAGAATATGCTTTGAAGAATTCAAGCACTTAAGGAGGGAGGGATGATGCATAATGGTATTTCATATGAACCATTTATGCCCTTTTATTTCGTATTTACTCTTTTACTCCCTTATTTCCTACCTTTGTCCTTTTTGTTTACTATTTATTGTTTAACCCTAGCCCTTATAGTTTTGAAGTTTGTTTGTTTAGAAAAGTGGTGTAAGAACCCTAAATCATTCCTAAGAGAAGATCCTCCAACACTTTGTTATTTCCAATTTGTAATTGGGTAGAAATTTCAATTTGTAAGAGATGCATCTATTATCTTCTAGTTTCCAATCTTAGAATTGGGTAGAAATTTGAAGATTATTAGAGAAGAACCTCAAATCTTTGTATCTTCCTTGTTCCAAGGGTAGAAGAAGCATCATTTGAAGGTTGGTTACTTTTATTTCATGGTGTTTTGTTATAATTTAACATCCAATTTCAATTATAAGTATTACTTTACATTAGTTGGTATCAAGAGCTTTGGTTTGATTTTTGGGGGAGGTTTGGTGAAGATATTAATTGTTAGTAGAGACTACTTATTTGATAATCAATTACATTGGTTTGTGTTTAGTTTGCTTGATAATTTTTTCAAATTGGATATTTCAATTATATGGTGATTTCATTATGGTATCAACAAGAAGAATTAAAATGGATGGAGAAGTAATACTAAGTAAAGTTCAAGTAAAAGAATGGTTAGATAGAATAAGACACAGGATGTTTGATGAAATGTGTCAACTAGTAGAAGAGAAAATTAAGAAGTTGGAAAGTCTTTATATGGACTCATTTGAACTCTCTAATGATTATGAAGATGAAATGGAGTTAGAGAATTCAATTTCCATCGGTGGGTATGAGAATCAAGAAGTTGCCTATAAGGTATTTGATAAAATATCTATAATAAAATTTGATATTTTTTCAAGTTGTGAGGAAGGTGAGATTGGTAATAATGTTTACTTTGATCCTACGTCGCCACCCATATTTGATGAAGAACCTAATGAAGAAATGGAAGAAGAGTTTATCACCGGTTATCAAATACAAAGATTGGGTGTCATAAACAAACACTCCATGCTTGAACTTGACGATGGTGATCGAGGGACAAGGCATGACGCATTACAAACCACTTGTACCATGACAAGAAAGGTAAGCAAGCCATTTAATGATTCCAATAGTTATTTATGCATATCCGAAAATGTCGTTAAAAAGATGAAATTTGAAACAAAAATTCACCCAACAACAAGCTCTTTGTCAAATATTATACAAATAAATGAGAATTTATCTTATGTGGATCCAATTTGGGTTTCCTTTGAAGATAAATATCATGGAACTAGCGACCGTGCAAAGTTAGGAGGGCTACTTGGTGTTTCTTTGATTTTTGAGTGTGTGCTTGACCATCACCACAAGAGGTTAGACTTAGTGAGTAATTATAAAGGAAGAAATCGTGGTCGAGTAGTTTCTAATAAGGGAAGCACTAGTGAGTTCATTTTATTTTTGGAGAATTTGAAGACATGCGACCAAGTTTTATGCAAGGCTGAATTTTCTTACAACCATGCGGTGAACCGGAGTAGTGGTTAGTCACCATTCATGGTGGTGTATGGGTTCAACCCAAGAGTACTCCTTGACTTGTCTTTAGTACCGTATTTGAAAAGGCCAAATGCTAAGGCGGAAAACTTTGTTTTTCAACTCCACCTTATACATGAAAGCACCCAAAAGCATCTAGAAGCTTCATCAAGGAAATACAAGAACAAGGTTGATCAAAGACGACGCGTGGTTGAGTTTGAAGTAGGAGATCTTGTTTATGCGGTTCTTACTAAAGAATGTTTTCCCGTGGGTGAGTACAACAAGCTTAAGGCAAGGAAGATTGGACCGTTTCCAATTGGAGAAAGGACAAATGATAATGCTTATCGACTCAAGTTGTGAGGAAGGTGAGATTGGTAATAATGTTTACTTTGATCCTACGTCGCCACCCATATTTGATGAAGAACCTAATGAAGAAATGGAAGAAGAGTTTATCACCGGTTATCAAATACAAAGATTGGGTGTCATAAACAAACACTCCATGCTTGAACTTGACGATGGTGATCGAGGGACAAGGCATGACGCATTACAAACCACTTGTACCATGACAAGAAAGGTAAGCAAGCCATTTAATGATTCCAATAGTTATTTATGCATATCCGAAAATGTCGTTAAAAAGATGAAATTTGAAACAAAAATTCACCCAACAACAAGCTCTTTGTCAAATATTATACAAATAAATGAGAATTTATCTTATGTGGATCCAATTTGGGTTTCCTTTGAAGATAAATATCATGGAACTAGCGACCGTGCAAAGTTAGGAGGGCTACTTGGTGTTTCTTTGATTTTTGAGTGTGTGCTTGACCATCACCACAAGAGGTTAGACTTAGTGAGTAATTATAAAGGAAGAAATCGTGGTCGAGTAGTTTCTAATAAGGGAAGCACTAGTGAGTTCATTTTATTTTTGGAGAATTTGAAGACATGCGACCAAGTTTTATGCAAGGCTGAATTTTCTTACAACCATGCGGTGAACCGGAGTAGTGGTTAGTCACCATTCATGGTGGTGTATGGGTTCAACCCAAGAGTACTCCTTGACTTGTCTTTAGTACCGTATTTGAAAAGGCCAAATGCTAAGGCGGAAAACTTTGTTTTTCAACTCCACCTTATACATGAAAGCACCCAAAAGCATCTAGAAGCTTCATCAAGGAAATACAAGAACAAGGTTGATCAAAGACGACGCGTGGTTGAGTTTGAAGTAGGAGATCTTGTTTATGCGGTTCTTACTAAAGAATGTTTTCCCGTGGGTGAGTACAACAAGCTTAAGGCAAGGAAGATTGGACCGTTTCCAATTGGAGAAAGGACAAATGATAATGCTTATCGACTCAACTTACCAAGCTCAATTCGTACGCCCGACATCTTTAATATGAAGCACTTGGTTCCATATTGGGGTGACAATGCTATGGACGAAGAGATGGACAATTCGAGGGCGAATTTCACTTAAGGAGGGAAGGATGATGCATAATGGTATTTCATATATACCATTTATTCCCTTTTATTTCATATTTACTCTTTTACCCCCTTCTTTCCCTTATTTCCCACCTTTGTCCTTTTTGTTTACTACTTATTGTTTAAACCCTAGCTCTTCTAGTTTCGAAGTTTGGTTTGTTTAGAAAAGTGGTGTAAGAACCATAAATCCTTTCTAAGAGAAGAGCCTCCAACACTTTGTTCTTTCCAATTTTTAATTGGGTAGAAATTTCAATTTGTAAGAGATGCATCTATTATCTTCTAGTTTCCAATCTTAGAATTGGGTAGAAATTTGAAGATTATTAGAGAAGGACCTCAAGTCTTTGTATCTTCCTTGTTCCAAGGGTAGAAGAAGCATCATTTGAAGGTTGGTTACTTTTATTTCATGGTGTTTTGTTATAATTTAACATCCAATTTCAATTATAAGTATTACTTTAATTACCATTCCATGGGATCGTGGATTCGACCATATAATCAGAGTAATAAAATGAGTGGTTATATTACCATCCCAGGGATCGTGGATTCGACCATATAATCGGAGTAGTAAAATTATCTATTACCATTCCATGAGATCAGCCGTGGATTCGATCATGAAATCGGAGTAATGAGATAAAATAATTATCTATTACCATTCCATGGGATAGACCGTGGATTCGACCATGGAATCGGAGTAATGAGATAAAATAAATTATCTTCTAGGATTTCAGTACTGAATGTCACGGTAGAATTAATCTATTGGAGAAGGGGATATTATCCAGTAAAGCGTCATACCCGTCCTGAAAGGTGTATAGTCAGGGAACAACGAGTGTTGCCGATGTCCTGACGGTGTTTTTCCCTCTCAACAATTATGTATGGAGAACCGCATGAATCTATACACGGTCTCTATACATAGTCAGAGAACAGTGAGTGTCACCGACCTCCTGAAGGCGTTTTTCCCTCATAACAAACAATTATGTATGGAGGACCGCCCAATCGTTCTTCTATGTAGAGGCAGGTCTCTCTATGTAGTCAGGGAACAACGAATGTCGCCGACGTCCTGAATGCGTTTTGCTCTCTCAACAAACAATTATGTATGGAGGACCGCCCAATATTTCTTCTACATAGAGAGGCACGATGAAATGTATAGCATCGAACTCTCAGCAAGTGGGAGGCCTTTCGAAAAACATATTCATCATGGCTCTGATAGGTACTCGATCAGAGATCGTGAAAACGGTTCACGTATCGTAGAAACACGAATCGTCACATGCGTTCCTGAAGCCGGGCCAGAAACATGCAGTATCATGATTTTATGATTTTAGCCCTTGTTGAAAATCCACCATCAACACAAGCTAAGTTCGATCTAACGGTTGAAAGATATTAGCTTGAATCTAATCAGGTTTTCATCTAACAGTGAATATTGAATGCTTTGTTACCAAGGTAACTTAGATTGCAAACCCTGATTTGAAATCTATATAAAGGAGAACTCTAGCAACTGGGAAACCTAATCCCCATACCTCTTGTGTGATACTAGTTGCATAGCTAGAGTCGATTCTCCTTTAACCTTAGGTTTTTCACGAAACCCCGTAGGTTAATGACTTAAAGACTTCATTGTGATTGTGAAGCCAGACCCAACTATTTTCTCTGTAGTTGCGTGATCTGATCTTGCTGTTTTCTATCGTGTTTGAGTACAATCGTAAGATTGACTTGAGATTTATATATCCGATAGGCAAGATAGAAAAGTAGTCACAAACAACTTCGTCCCATCGTTTGTGATTCCACAATATCTTGTTTCATTAATCGATTAAGATTATTGTGAGGTGATTGATAATACTAGGTTGTTCTTCGGGAATATAAGTCCGGGTTATCAATTGGTTCCTGTTCACCTTGATTTATCAAAATACGGAACAAAAACTCGTAGGTATATTCGTGGGAGACAGATTTATCTATTCAATAGACTTTTCTGTGTCATACAGATTTGTTTATCAAGTATTCGACTTTGGGTCGTAGCAACTCTTAGTTATGGGTGAGATCAGCTAAGGGAATCAAGTGCGTAGTATCCTGCTAGGATCAGAGACTAAGGAACGCGACTGTACCTTGATCAGTGTGAGATTGATTAGGGCTCAACTACATACCACACCGAAGTTAGCTTTGTAATAATCTAGTATCTGTAGCGTCTTAATACAGTGTGGTGTTCAAACCTGGACTAGGTCCCGGGGTTTTTCTGCAATTGCGGTTTTCCTTGTTAACAAAATCCTGGTGTCTGTGTTATTTATTTTCCGGATTATATTTTGTTATATAATTGAAATATCACAAGTTGTGCGTTGGATCTATCAATTGGTAAATCCAACCTTTGGTTGTTGATTGAAATTGATTAATCCTTGAACATTGGTCTGTGGTACCGTTCAAGTTATTTCTCTTATATTCAATCAGGCTCGCAAATGTTTATTTGCTTGATTGTGGATTGAATTGAGAAATTGAGATATAACTCTTTGAATACTTTTTATTAAGATTGAGTCTGACTGTCTAGTTGATTCTCTTGAAAGTATATTGGAGTTAGTCCATACAGATTGCTAAGTGAAATATTGGGTGAGGTTGTTAGACCCCCGCATTTTCACAAGGTATCAGAGCAGGCAAACACTATAAACCTGATAAGTTTGTGTTTGACTGATCCCTAAAGTCTGTTCTCATGGGAAATTTATTTTGGAAACTTGCTCTCGGCATCTGTAACGCACGCCAGAATTCCCTAAAGATTGTTCAGAGATTATTATGGACTAGACATTTGGGTTCTCATGATAATGTCACTCCATCTAAGACTTTGGAAAACTTAGATAATGAGAAACAATCTAGAGGAAAAATTAAAAGGTCCTCTAAGAAAGTAAGGTTGAGAAAACGTTCTCTATGATCAAAGATATGAAATCTCACTAGATTAACTCTTGATCTTTTCGAGGAATACTATCATGATGGATCAATTGACAAAGATCTATTTAGAGCATTCGAAAACATTTTTAGATTTTTAGAAAAGCTTAACTCGGTTAAGAATAATAATCGGTCTGATAAAAGTTCTTGTACATGTCAAATCATGCAATCATGATGTACGGACGAAACATGTTGTCAACACGAGCAGGTCCTATAAAACGGGTTCTTGTGTTTCTAATACATGTTTAAGTCATCAGAAAAATATCCTTTCTGGTTATATGAAAAAGAAGTTAGAAAACTATGTTAACCCTGATTATCATCATTACTATGATTATATTACTGGTACAGTTCACAAATATCAACCGGAAATGGTGCATGAGGGTCTCTCTGCACATCTTGCCACTTGGTAACTTGTTTGGCGCTATCCAATTTATATATATATCCTGGGATGGGGCAAGAAACGATTTGATTTGTTTGTACTTGGGTTATTGTTTTATTTTGTCCTCCTCAGGATAAGTGTAAAAATAGCTTTCTACTGCATCGTATTCTCACACGATTGTGTTCTTTCGTGAGTTGCATATCCTTGGTGTTTGAACACCTAAGAAATCCTACATTTCTTTTGTTGGTCGTGGTTCAGAAACGGGTCAAAGCCCATCCTTGGGTTTGTAAAATGAGCGTACGCGTACCTTCTTCTTCCTCCCATCTTGTCCGCGTTCATGAACATTTTAGGGTTTTTGTGTTTTCTCCATTAATCATCCTTCAAGTTTGATAAGTGCATAATTCATATGGTTTTAGTATCCATTCCATACTTGTTTTAGCTATTATTCTTGCATATTTTCGTATTATTACTTTTGTTTTCTCTTATTTGTCTCAATTAGGTGAATCATCCAAAAAGGAGCTACAAAGTGCTGAAAAGATCTAAGAAGAGAAGTATTCCAAGAATCAAAGCGCCCAAGTCCAAGAGAAGTGGAAGAAGTGCGACGAAAAGGAGCAAAACGCTCAAAATCAAGAGACGGGCCAAATACCGAGTTTAACTCATCCAAATTAAGGATTTATCATCACCATCTTAAAGAGAATTGAAAGATAAAAAGAATTCAAAAAGAATGAGGTCATTCCGAGTTCGGACGAAGAAGTTGTGGCCAAAACAAGATTTTTATCGAATTCCGAAGACAGTAAAGTATGCAAACGGGTACGCATACCTTAGTTCCGAAAAATTTTGCTGGAATTTGAGGTATGCATACCGGTACGCATGCTTAACAAGTATAAAAACGGGTATGCATACTTGTGAAGGCCTAAGGTCACGGTTAGGGTCTTTATGTCGTATTTTCGGGTCGGGTTCTTGAACCGAACTAGATACTTGATGGCCAAGAAATGTATACCTATAAAAATAGGTATTAGGCCTTTCACATAGGATCGAATATCATCTCATATCACAAGTTCTACATCAAAAACCTAGGGTTTACCCCTTTAGGGGGAAACCACCATGATTCATCTTCTTTGTAATATGAGTAGCTAAATCCTTTGTTGATTAAGGATGAATTCAATATTCTAAGCGTGAAGCTTTATTAATAATACAAGTCTATTTGAGGTTTTAATCATCATCGTTTGTTTTCATTATATCTAGGGTTTATGATTGATTCTTAGATTGGTTTGGGTGCGCAACCAGATTAGTCTATTTATCATTCTATTGCTAGTAGTCACTTGAGCGATCCGTAATTGTCGTGCATCTCCTACACAAGTAGAAAATATGAGACCTTTCAAAGGGATTTTGTAAAACAATCATGTGTGCAAACAACACCAGTAAGTGAACCGAGCGTACCGAGTTTAACTGTTGGAATCAAACCTAAATTCACAAACCCTAAAGTGTTCGATCGAATTACACCTTGTAAGCGTACCTCAAGGCGGCTCAGTTGGATAGAATCTGGTGACTAAGCGTACCTGTTATCCGGTGATATATGGAGTTTTGGGGATAGCTAAGCATACCTCCTATTATACGGTTGGTGATGAATGGTTCTAACGGAAGAGTCCTGCTATCGCTTGGTAACGGCGAAGGATTCCTTAATCATCTCTTTCTTCTTTATTGTCTTTCTATTATCTTTAAACCAATCCCCCTTTGTTATTTTTTTTATTTTGCTAATATAAATAACCTATCAATTACACAGCTCTCTGTGGGAACGATCTCTTACCACCGCTATATTACCAGTTAATTAGTGGGAAATATCTTTATTAATTTGTTGCATTAACGACACGCATCAAAGGTCAAAAGGTTAAAAGAGGTTTTCAAGAAACATATCAAGTAACTCATCTCTTCCACCTATTTCTTAATTTCTAAGATCTCATGAAGAATTTCAAGGTTTCAAAAGAGGGTTCAAAAAACTTGGGTTCTTCATCTTCTTCTAGCATGAACTTACCAATAGATCAAAGTTCCATTAGAATTAAATTTGTCAATGATTCTTGTGGAAAGGTTTTTGAAAGAATTTCATCTAATGGGTTTATTCTAGAAAAGAAGTTGGGTTTTACTAGTGGGCATAAAGAAGATTTTATTTGTTTTGAAAAATTAGATCTTGGAAATATCTTTGATGGTCTTGGTGAAGGTTTTGACACTCTTACAAGAATCTTCTATGCTAACATCTATGATGTTAATTATGATGACATGGAATTCAAGACCATGATAAATAGACAAAGAATTCTTGTAGATAGAGAGTTGATTTCAAGAATTACTAAAATTACCTTAGGGAATTTTCGCCTACCAAGACCTAGTCATGAAAGACCTTCTTATGAAACCATCTCTATAGGTCTATGTGGTAAGAGTGTTGATTGGAATATGGGAAAATTTCCTACTAATAATCTTAGTCTCTCCTTGATGTCCTTTGGTAAACTTGGTATATCTAATATTTGTCCCTCCATGATTGATAATTCTCGTTGGAGTCGTGAGTTTGCGGAGTTGGTCTATTTCCTTGAGTTGGAAACTCAAAGTCTCGACATTTGTGGGTTTATCATATATCAAATGTTGTCTATGACGTCTTCCAACAAGAAGTTAGGCTATCCTTGCTTGATTGAGCGAAATTGTTGCACCTTCTCTATAGCTCCGATTGGAAACTCCATTGGAACTCCCAAGCTTGTTCGTCCGTGTACTTTCAAACGTATGAAGGAGAATGCTTGCAAGAGACAAAGATGTGACACCCTTGATGGCTCATGTGATCCCTCCTCCATGAATCTTCTACATCAAATTCTCAAAGGTGTTTGTAAGATTAGTTCCAAGGTAAGGTGTGTGCAAGAACAATTACTAATAATTTCTTCTAAGTTTCCAGAAATCAAGGATGACATGGATAAGATTCAAGCCACTCTTATGGTCTCCGATGATGAAGATGATGATTAGTTTTTCGTGCTTTATCAGTTTTTGGTTTTAGAGTTTTTTTTTTCCGTGCTTTATCAGTTTTTGGTTTTGGAGTTGTTTTTTTTTTTTAATCTAGGAAACTTCTTGTGAGAATTTATTCTTATGTTTTAAGAAGGATAACTAGGGTTTGGAATGGCAATTATTGTGAGAATACATAGCTATTTCCAACGATGTTCATCTTGCAATGTTTTTAGATTTATTTATTTAAATTCTAAAGTTTATTTGGAAGATGATTTTGCAGTATTAACCTTTATGGTTTTATATGTTGCAACTTGTTACAGGATGTGGGTTTGCGTCCGTGAACTATGATTGTCCCATACGTGGTCAAAAGTTAAGTCTTTCATATGTCATTATGCAAGTATTGATAAAAGATTGAATGAACTTTTGATAAATAAAAGTTAAGCCTATTATGTCATTATGCAAATATTGATGGAAGGTAGGATAAACTTTTGTTTACAAAGATTAAGTTCATTATATGTCATTGTACAAATAGTGATGAAAAATATCCCTGATCCATATCTTTTTGTAAATACTGTGCGGCTCTGTAAGTTCTCTTATGTGAGCATTTCCGATTAAATTAATCATGGCTCTCTTGTGGTTAATTTAGTTGAGATTTTTGGATACAAATTTATGTTTCATGTGATTTGTTAATGTCCAAAGAAATCCTTCTTTTCTTGTGAAAGTAAGGTCGTTCTTGTTGTTCCTTTTGGAATGTCATTCTATGGGGGAAAGTTCTTAATTGAACTTGTGATTAATTGCCAAATCTTTGTGGGGAGTGAGGCTGTGGAATATTATAGGGGTTATCTTGTATCTTAATAAACTCCTTGATGAATGAATTTAGTTTCGGCTATATGATTGCATCTAAAAAAGTTGGTATGTGCTTTTCTTTTGGTCATGAAGTATATCTATGGAAATTTCATTAGGATCCCACTATTTTTCGTACCTTTGCCAATTTTATTGACAAAAAAAGGGGGAGAATTAATGTGTAGTTCGCACTACAAATATATATGGTTTTCAGATCATTATGTAAGGGGGAGTGGTTTGCATGTGAGACGAAGTATTGACTAAGGAGGAGTGGTACATATCACCATAGTATTGTTGTCGAAGTTGTGATACAATTGAACTTTGATGTTGTGTAATAATACTATGACACTGTATAAAAATGATTGAGAGCTATTGTTTTCTCATTGTTATAACTACGGATCTTCAACAACGATGATGCTGAGTTGAACACATTTAGAATCATTGGAGTACTTGGAAGTGACGAAGATTTCGAGTAATGTTGAAGAACCAAGGCGATCAAGCATTTGGATGAGAAGCAACAAAGTTTATTTATTTTGTATTCCATATATATTGATAGTTATGACGCTAAAATTGACAAAGTGGGAGATTGTTAGAGCATTGCTCGGTCGAACCCGCAAGATTTTCTATCTCAAGCTTGTTTGTCAAGTTTAGTTGCCAAAACTATAAGTCTTGATTTCTAGTCTACTTATAGCTAAGTCTCGGATTAGGATAGTAAGTGTAATTGATCTTTAGAATCCACAACGTTCATCGAATGAAGACGAAGAACTCCTCAAGGGAACTTGTGGAACTTCATCAACAAAAGGTATGTGGAGACTTGAACTTATCTATCACTCAAAAGTCTATCTGCTCTATCTCCTATTTGAGACAAAAAGTCGTATTGCTATATAGACTTCAATTATACACATTTGCTATTTCAAGACGAGTTTATCTCGCTTATCTATTTCTCGAAATATATGTTGGTAAGCTTTTGCTTTAGCCAAGTTCATGTTTACTCGTGACGAAAGTCATATTATTTCAATAACTTGAAAATCGCTTTGATGCTAATAGTTTGTGAATAACAACTATTTTAACATCATCTAAGAAAGTTTCAATAATTGAAATGAGAGTTTAGAACAAGTAACCATGTTTGGATATAAACATAGTGTGTTCTCATATTTGTGTAAAAGTCCAAAACCGAAAACCTAAAGTATGCGTACCCATATGCGTACCGGTGGTTGTTAGAAATCCGGGCAAGTATGCGTACCCGTACGCATACTGGCGGAAGTTTCACGTCCGTGAATTTCTACAGGAGTTTGGAAGTGTGAACTGGTATGCGCACCCGTACACATACTGGCGTAACCAAACTCGGTCCGGCTACTTAGGTATGCATACCAGTTTGCATACTTAAGTAGGTTACTTTCTAAAATCGGTGTATTCATGAACTAAAACATTAAGGAATGCAATCTTTGAAAACCGTGTCTATAATGTTCATGAATTGATTTGAATGAATCAAAATCGATTTTGGTTCGATTGTGTCTTGTATACTTCTATGAGATCTAAGCAATTGAAAAACTCTGAAACTAGTTCATTTGAGTCATTTGAACTAGTTATGGCAAAGATGAATAAGGTTGATATGAAAGTGCTCATATGACTAACCATTGGTCAACTATTGTTGAACCGACTAAGTGTACACGTTTAGGTACGGTTACTCAAACCTAAATGAAGGTACATTTCATTTGTGTATAAGAAGCTAAGTTCGATCTAACGGTTGAAAGATATTAGATTGAATCTAATCAGGTTTTCATCTAACGGTGAATATTGAATGCTTTGTTACCAAGGTAACTTAGATTGCAAACCCTGATTTGAAATCTATATAAAGGAGAACTCTAGCAACTGGGAAACCTAATCCCCACACCTCTTGTGTGATACTAGTTGCATAGCTAGAGTCGGTTCTCCTTTAACCTTAGGTTTTTCATGAAACCCTATAGGTTAACGACTTAAAGACTTCATTGGGATTGTGAAGCTAGACCCAACTATTTTCTCTGTAGTTGCGTGATCTGATCTTGTTGTTTTCTATCGTGTTTGAGTACAATCGTTGTTGTATTGTCTCGACCTTGTATCCATAGTCAATCACGCAAGTTATTTTGTTGTCGTATTGTCTCGATCTCGTATCCATAGACGACCACACGAAGTGTGAACCGATAAGTTGTATTGTATCGACTCAGTCCATAGGCAATCACTTTCGGAGAAAGGACTTATAGGTGGAAAAGTTTTAGATTGAGGTATATTTGGGTACCCTCGTCTTTTCAACTACCACATCTCTTATCTTGGTGTACACTGGCCCTTCCAGGCTACGTAAGTGGTGGCAAAAATACATTACAAGATATGCACTTGTTACCTATGAATTTTTTCCACACTTACACAGCTTCAGGTCGCATCAATGAATCCTGGCAAAACAAAGGGAAGGGTAGTAAGAATCATGTGTAAAGTGCCACACTTTCAATTTCATGTGTAAGAAAGTGCCACTGTTTTTTTCACAATTTATTTAATGCCACACATTTGACGTTTTCCATCCCGTTTTTTTTCAAAAAACAGTTAACATCCGTTATTGCGTAGATGGCAGTTATTCAGCTTAGTAAAAGACATCTACATCCTCAAATCATCTCACGAGTTAAATCAACTCATCATTAGAGAGTTCAGTTGTGAGTCATTAGAAAAGAACCATCAAATTCAAGAGTAATTAGAAAATCACATCTACCACTAACTATCACTTGAAAATCCAATCGTGGCATTGAAACAATTAACATTATCAAGATGACTGAAACAAATCAAAACCCACCAATGGAAAAATGATCAAAATTTCTTACTAATACCACTTTCAGATCCAAAAAAAAAAAATCAAGATGAGAACACAATTGAGTAAGACGCCTTTTAGTATCTTTTAATTAATCTTTCTTCTCTTCCATGGGGCATTTCATCGAACAAATAGCATGCATAAGCTCACAGTAAGAAAATACATGAAACAAATGTTATTACTACCAAAGAATTGAATCAAAAAACGAATGAATATTCAAATAACAGAAAATGAATCCCCTAAACTGGAAAAACGTGCATGATTTGTATTACCATTTATCTTCATACTTTGCAGATGAGTGGAGGGGCAGTAATCCTCACCAATGCCATCTTCTGGTTCATCATGGTTCCTATTCCTACCAGCAAACACTACAAGCTGAAACCTGCAAGCATCAGAATACCAGCCAATTTATTTTTCATTCATAATATGAACCTTATATTCTCCCTTTTAAAATCTCTCTTTTATGCGACAGATGTTGGTTCGATGCAGTTTTTTTCTGTCACAACCTTGAACCTGCTAGATGATTATATCTTCTCCTAACTTGCTTAACGATCAAAATCCCTTGCAACCTATTGTTCCTAATCAAACCAGGACTCGAAATTACTTGCAATTTTCCATTCAATTCAACCATTGAACTAGATATCTGCACCTTGCCATTAACATTAACCCCATTCATTTGTATCTCTCATTTTTTCAATTAATCTAACAGATTTCCTCCACCTTCAATTTCAGATCCTTTTCCACCTCTTAAGTATCTTCTTCATCACCTACACCTCAAATCAGTTTAAACCCTAACTCAATCATATCACACAATCCCTAATTTCAGAACCCCTATCTTCCTTGTTCGAATTATCAACTCAAACCCGGTTTAATTTCTACTTTAAATTCTTCCATTAGAGCGGTTTCATCTTCTCAATTTCTCCCCTATATTCTTCACGAATTGATTCTCTAACCCTAACTCTGAAATAAAAAGCATAACTTTCTCTCTGTATGGAGAAGAATAAGATTAGAAGACGAAGAAGAAGGTGGTGATTGTGGTGGTTCTGATGGAGATGAGATCACGGATTCATGGCTGCCGCTGTGAGTGAAGAAGAAAGAAGAAGCCGAACGTTTTAGATTTTTAGGGTTATCTAATAAGAAGCAAATGTGAAGGGTAAATTAGTGAATACGAACAATTTCTTGACTTGTTCAACGAATATAGACCCGTTTGGTGGACCATGACAGAATATTGAACGGTTGTGGCAGTTTAATTTTGAAAAAAACGGTGACACTTTCTTAAACCAGATATTGGAAGTGTGGCATTTTTTTAAAATTCCCATCAATTTTCATCAAGGGAAAGAGATCATAATAATAATAAGTAATGCAAGAAACTATAATGTGTTAAGATTTTACTTACCAACTGGAATTAAAGAGGTTCCTTGTGAAAAAGTGAGGGTCTAACAACCTCACCCAATATTTCGCTTAGCAATCTGTATGGACTAACTCCAATATATCTCAATTTCTCGATTCAATACTTACTCAAACCAATAACAGTTTGCGAGTCTAATTGAATACAAGAGAAATTAACTTGAACGGTACCAAAGACCAATGTTCAAGGATCAATCAATTTCAATCAACAACCAAAGGTTGGATTTACCAGTTGATCGATTCAACGCACAACCTGTGATATTTCAATTATGTAACAAAATATAATGCGGAAAAGAAATAACGCAGACACCAGAAGTTTTGTTAACGAGGAAACCGAAAATGCAGAAAAACTCCGGGACCTAGTCCAGATTGAACACACATTGTATTAAGTTGCTATAGACACTAGCCTACTACAAACAAACTTCGGTCTGGACTGTAGTTGAGCCCCTATCAATATCACACTGATCCAAGGTACAGTTGCACTCCTTACATCTCTGTTCCTAGCAGGATACTACGCACTTGATTACATTAGTTGATCTCACCCACAACTAAGAGTTGCTACGACCCAAAGTCGAAGACTTTAATAGACAAATCTGTATCACACAGAAAAGTTTACAGTAATAGATAAATCTGTCTCCCACAGAAATACCTACGAGTTTTATTCTGTCTTTTGATAAATCAAGGTGAAGAGGAACCAATTCATATACCGGACTTATATTCCCGAAGAACAGCCTAGAAATATCAATCACCTCACAATAATCTAAATCGTATGATGGCGAAACTAGATATTATGGAATCACAAACGATGAGACGAAGATGTTTGTGACTACTTTTCTATCTTGCATATCGGAAAAATTAATCTCGAGCCAATTTTACAATTGTACTCAATGCGATAGAAACAGCAAGATCAGATTACACAACTACAGAGAAAATAGTTGGGTCTGGCTTCACAATCCCAATGAAGACTTCAAGTCGTTAACCTACAGGGTCTCGGTAGAAACCTAAGGTTAAAGGAGAATCGACTCTAGCTTATGCAACTAGTATCACACATGAGGTGTAGGGATTAGGTTTCCCAGTTGCTAGAGTTCTCCTTTATATAATCTTCAAATGAGGGTTTGCAATCAATGCTACCTTGGTAACAAAGCATTCAATATTCACTGTTAGATGAAAACCTGATTAGATTCAAGCTAATATCTTTCAACCGTTAGATCGAATCTTAGCTTGTTATACACAAATGAAGTGCACGTTCATTTAGGTTTGTGTAACCATACCTAAACGTGTACACCTAGTTGGTTTAACAGTAGTTAACCAAATGGTTAGCCATATGAGCACTTTCATATCAACCTTATTCATCTTCACCATAACTAGTCCAAATGACTCAAATGAACTAGTTCGAGAGTTGTTCAATTGTTTAGATCTTATAGAAGTATACAAGACACAATCGAAGAAAAATCGGTTTTGATTCACTCGAATCGATTCATGAACATTATAGCCACGGTTTGCAAATTGCATTCCTTATTATATAAATGTTTTAGTTCATGAACAAACCAATTTTAGAAAGTAACACACTTAAGTATGCGTAATTAAGTAACCTAATTTGAGTTTGTTTTGATTTTCAAACTAAGAAGAAATTCACGGACGTGAACTTTCCGCCAGTATGCGTATGGGTACGCATACTTAGGTAACCAGATTGAGTTGGTTTTGATTTCCAAACTCAGCAGAAATTCACGGTCGTGAACACACTATATGGTTATATCCAAAGATGGTTACATATTCTAAACTCTTTATTTCAATCATTGAAACATTCTTATATGATGTTATATAGAGGTTATTCACACTCTATTTTTCATCAAAGCGATTTTCAAGATATTGAAATAATCAACATGACTTTCGTCACTTGTAAAGATGAATTTGGCCAAAGCAAAATCTTACAAACACATGTTTCGAGAATTAGATAAGCAAGATAAACTCGGCTCGAAATAACAAATGTGTATAATCGAAGTGTATATAGCAATATGACTTTTGTCTCAAGATAGGAGACAAAGAAGATAGACTTTTAAGTGATAGATAAGTTCAAGTCTCCACATACCTTTTAGTCGATGAAGATCCACCAGTTCCTTGAGTAGTTCTTCGTCTTTGCATGATGAACATCGTGGAGTCTAGAGCTTTACTACACTTTCTATCCAAGTCCGAGACTTAGATAAAAGTAGATTAGAAATCTAGACTTATAGTTTTGGAAACTAAACTTGAGAAACAAGTTTGAGATAGCAACGCTTGCAAGTTCGACCGAGCAGTGCTCTAATAATCTCCCCCTTTGTCAATTTTAATGACAAAACTATCAATACATATGAAATACTGAAAAGGCGAGGGTACCCAAATATACCCCAACCTAAAACTTTTCCTACCTATAAGTCCTTTCTACGAAATTGACTGTCCGTGGACAGAATCGAGACAATACAACTAATCGGTTCACACTTCGTTTGATCGTCTATGGATACGAGATCGAAAAAATACAACAACGAAGTATGTTTACTTTATAAGAGGTTCGGACTTAACCAAACACAATAGGATTACTATCAAGTAAAATAGGAATTAACGTTTGTGTAATTTACTTTAAATTATAATAACAACAATTATAATTGCGGAAAATAAAAGTAAATGACACAGCAATATTTTGTTAACGAGGAAACCGCAAATGCAGAAAAACCCCGGGACTTTGTCCAGAATTGAATACTCTCATGATTAAGCCGCTATACAAAATCAAACCAACTTCGTATAGTTGAGACCAAGCAACTAAACCTATAGTTCACCTAGTTCCGTCTGTATTCCCACGCCTCCAACTTATGAATAAGTCACGTAGTTGGAACAATTCCTTTGGTTCGTATTCCAAACAGTAAAGGAACAGCAAATCTGTTTGATAGCAACTCTTTTCAACCAAGTGATGTGAGTTCGACAATGGATCTTCTGTTTATCTCAATAAACTCTGATCAACTACCGAAGTAATTGTTAAGATTTTGCAATCAATACTTTTAATCGCAAAGAATTGTATTAATGCCGATCTACACAACTAATTAATCTAATCTACCACAAGGATAAACCAATTATAGTTGGATCCTCTATACTGAAACAAGTATTGTGCACACTAAAGAGTATGAACTCCAACTCAGAAATCTTCAATATCTTCTTTGTCTTCAAATCTTCTTAGATCTTCAATAAACGCCTGCACACAACAACTTGAATCCCTTGTGATCAATCACGCACAGAACGGAGTATGTTAACAACGGATTATCACAAGACGTCTTTAGATCTACAAACAGTCTAAAGATCCTTGTCGAAACTTCGATCTAGTTCGAGTGAATCTTATATCATAAGAGAAGATTCTCAAGCATAAACAAACTAGGTGCAATCAAAGTTCAACCACCATTAGTCAATCAAATCAAATGAAAACACAAGATAAACCGCAGTTATCTAGTTTCCCACCAATGGTACTAATAGAGCTTCTCAATCCCAAAGAAGACTTTAAACTGAGCAATTGTAAGAGATTTCGCCTAATTAGGTTACTCTCCTCTCCGAATAGGCGGCTTCACCAGTAACAACACAACCGAGGAAGTTAGCTGTCACGAAGGATTAGTTTGCAAAAAATGCAAACTTCAAGTATTTATAGACAAGGAAGTTTGGACACCAAGGAATTTCCAAAACCGAACATATTCTCAAGATATGCAATATATTCCAAATTCGGTTTCCATAATTCCTGAAAATGCTCTGTCCAAAATAATGACCGAAAATCTCTTTCGAAAATCTTCAACTAGTAAATGCACATTACTAATTCTCATTTTCCTAAAATAAAATTAAAAACCTTAAATAAAAGATTCTTAACTTATTTATGTTTCGATCCTGGGATTTTCTTCCATTAACTATTAAGGAATAACTTTGAACAATTAATGATAAGCGTTACTGCACATGTTCAAAGTATGTCGACATCCTTACTCTGTAAGTCCTCCTTCATACTTACAATCTGGAAACCGATTTTCCACACTTCCAAACAAGTTTAGAATTGGTTCATCTGACTTTTAAGAACTATGTGATTGATCAAGAACACTCAATCACCAATCATGGGTTTAACGGTTCTACCAAAACAAGTTTCGGTTCTACCTCCGTGTGAGTACTGTGCATAGTCACACTAGCTTTACAAAATTCGGTTTACTAGGTACTACGGTTCCCCACATATATATGGTATCTAACTTGAATGTGTGGCACATGTCCATAGGATCGGTTCCCCTTTGCCTAAAAACGTGTTGCACATGTCCATAGGATCGGTTCCCATTTCTGCTAAAACATGTTGCACCTCATACAAGGATCGATTCCCCTTTGTGATGTGTTTCAACTCTTACTAGGATCGGTTCCCCTTTACCCAGAGTCAGTTTTACACAAAATCACAAACTCGATCATACCATCTGAGGTGATTACTTAATATCGGTTTCACTAATAAAAGTCATACCAATACAAAAGTCAGGCCATTGTGAATAGTTTTACCAAGAACACAAACAAGTCATGAGAGGTTATACTAATCACACATATTGGTTGTTCACAAGATATGCAATGAATAACAATACCAATAACGCCTGGCGATTTCCTTTTCGATTCACAAAACAAGTTCATGAATTTACTTCCTTAAAACACATGTAAAACGTTGTTTCTAGGATGAAATCCTCACCTCATACCCATACATAATCACAATAACATTTAAACGATTATGTCGATGTCTTATCTACAAAGTTTAATGGTCTAACAATCTCCCCCTTTGTCAATTTTAGTGAAAAAACTCTTACATCATATGGATAAACAAATTACAAGAACTCATTACACATACGCTTGATTCCCGAATTCAACAACACAATAACATGTATACATTCAATCCTTAAATGCCGCTGTTGACATTATAATAACAAAGAGTATTACTCCCCCTAAAGGTAAGACAGGTAGATTTTATCAATCCGCACGTCTTTGTTATTCCCTTTGTAATGATATGTTACTCCCCCTTAGTCTATGCTTTCACTCTTTCGTTAAATAAACGTTTAAGCACAATTGTCCTTCTATTAGTGATACCAATCAAAATAAAATCAATGCCAGTATCACTTGTTTACTCCATATATTTATCCCCCTTTTTGTCACAAAATGACAAAGAAACGAAAAAATAAAGGACAAACCGAAAAGGATCTTACAAATCTCAAAATAGACTTGCAACCTATAGAGTTAAGCACGAGGGTTCCACACACCATTTTTGATAACCAATATCAAAACCGAAGCTACAAAGTAATTTGTTTTGATATGTTATCAAGGAAACAATTTCCCGAACCAATTTTCCCTAATAGTTTAGCAAACCAAAAATCAACTAAGCACCTTAGTTCCTTTGCTAAACCGATTGTACAAATACAATCGCTTGTTCGATAAGACCAAAATAAAGATAACTCTATTTTTCTCATCAGGTTCTAATTATCCATATAACTTAGACCTTTCAGTTTTAAACAAGACAAGTACTAGGTTAGTTAACTAGCATTTCTTGTTTAGGCATTCGATTAGACTTGAATAACCGAAACCTCCACTTTGATAAGTCTAACTAAGATCAGAATTAAATTAGTTTCTGTTATCCGGAATCGAATTGGACTAAAAAATTCATCCCGTAAACCTTTTCTTTTGTTAACCCATAAACAATTCATACAAACCAAAATAAATCAACTTGCATAATCATTCACCTCAACTGGAAGCAATTGAAACAACATAGACATTAAAGCACCGCAATTGCACCGAAATTTTGTAAGCCTAAACGATTGATACCACACAATAAAGTAAGATAACAATAGTTTTTCTTAACCGGAAACAATTGAATCATACACACATCCATACACACATAATGGAATAAAACATCAATTGTACCGAAATTTTGTTAAGCAAAAGCAATAAATATACGCAATAACATCAGGATTTTCTTAAACAGGAAAACAATTAACTAACAAGATTGTTACCTCAAATTTCGCATCCTCTTCTCCAATATGTTTGCATCTTCTTCTAGGGAGAATTTATATTGAAATATCATTATGTTGTCATCCTTATGCAAAACAAAAGAATAACAACAACCAACCTTTACCAGAGAAAGGTTGAAAACCGGTTTTTAACTATTGCAAGCAAAAGTTGAAAACCCCCGAAACACATATGCTTTTATACTAAACCAAAATCGATTCAACATATTGTGACTTTTTCACATATTGTTTCTATCAGAACCCCTCATGATCCTTTGATAAAGCCTACTAACATGGGCTAGAACTTAATCCTGCTAAATCAAAAAGTCACCCAAACCATAAGGGTTCACAACATTATGAGATCGAATATCAAGGTAATAAAACCGAAATCAAACATCCCATAAACATACATAGCAATAAGATAAATCATTCAAGAACATGCTATCTAAATCAAAAACTATCACAAGAAAAATTATAAATCAAATAATTTTATTCAATATAGTTTTATTCATAATAGACTTAATACAATCATTGAACGAAATCAAAAATTGATGTCTATTTTCTTGGATTAAGTATTGCAGCATACAACTTAATCTCTAGTGGTGCTCTTGTTGTTCACTGAGGTTTCTTCAGTGTTTAAACTTTTAAAGCATGTCTCAAGAGACTTGTCAGCAACCACTTCCTGTTTTTCAAGTTCTTCAACTAGAACCTTGAGTTCAGCAAGAACACCTCTTGTTTGAACAATTCTTTCTTTGAGCCAGTCTCGATGCTGAACGACCATGATGAGATTGGTTCTCTGTTCTTCAGTTAAATCTTCCTCACTACCTTCATAAGACGAAAGCATTGTATCACAGGGTTGTGACATCATAGGAGCATAATCATACCAATTTATAGTCCCTTGTCTTCCCCCCCCTTTTTTTTTTAAAAAAACAACAACTCAAATAGGAAAGTTTTTCTATGCAAAAACCGAAACGAAAACCTAGCCTAAACTTACAAAGAGGCTATCACAAATTTTGAGAAGTCATAGAGTTACGGTTAACTCCCCTTTTGTCTTTCTAGAGTTTAGTAAATCATCGAAAGATGCTTTCACATTGATATCACTGGACATCTCTAGATCCTTTTTGAGTATAAGCACTGGACATTCATAGTCATCTTTGTCTAAGATTAAAACTGGATTGTTTTTCTTAGAATCCGTTTTAGATAACTTCTTTTTGGATACCTTCTCGGATTTGGTATCAACTTGTAGGTGGATTTTGAATGAAGGTTCTTCATTTCTAGTGACATTGCATCTTTCCATCTTGAAACATCAGATCTCATATCCCCTTTGATAAAAGTATTACCTTTTCTATTAATTTTCCTTTTAGAAATGTTTCTTTTAGGATATGATTTTGAATTTTTGTAAAAATTCGTTAGTCTCACAGTACAGTGATGATCTGAGAGGTTTTCGTAGATGACATTGTTCAATTCTTTAGATACAAATTATAGAGCGTTTTGCATCTTTCGAATTTTAAAATCCCTTTGCATATGACCTTTATCTCTACAATAATAACAATGTTTATTGAAAGGAATAAAGTTTTTAGTTTTACCTTTATGAGATGTTCAGCTACTATGCTGATCCTTGGTTGGAGTCTTCTTCTGACTGCTTCCGGAGATGGTTTTCGTTGGAATCTCAATAAAGCACTTGGGTGTCTCAGACGTACAAGCTTGTTCAGGTGGATTTTCTGGAGTGGGTGGGCTAACAACCTTGACGAATTTTACATCTTTGTTGATTTACAACATATCAATTCCATCATATCATAATCCACGTTTGTCGCCATGACTTCTTCCTGCATCAAACATGGAAGATAAACTGATTGTGCTATCACTGAGTCTTCTTAGCCTTACAACTTCCTCTTCTAAGACCTTGATTCTTTCAAGTGTTTCAGCTAGTTGATCCTCAAGAGGATTTTTTATGAAGAAATACGACTCATGTTGTTCGTTACTCGTTGATTGTTGAGAGTTAATCTTTGCTTCTAACTCAACAAGTTTCTTATTCAACAAGTAATGTTTCCTGTTGAGATTCCCAAACTCAAGAGTTTTTGAGTGTAGAGCTTCTTTGTAGTCTTTAAGTAGATATCTGGAATTCTGATATCCATAAAAGAAGCCAGAAAATATTTTTCTTAGTTTCCTATTCTCTCTGCTGAGAGGAGCAAGAAGTCCAATTACATCTGTGGAAGTCAGTCTTTTTATGGAGACAGTTCCTAGTAGTGAGGAAAATTCAGATAGATCATCTTCAACATCTTGATCAATTTCTAAGTCACCATCTTCAGAAATCTCATCAAGTTGCTTTTGAAGGCAAGTTTGCCAGTCACCAGAGTCTACATTATAGGGGTCAGCCTGTTCAGTAGATTCACAAAAGGTGTTATCCTCAAGTGCTGATTTATTATCTTAACTTGCGTTAACTGAATCGACCATTAGATTCAATTTCTTATAGGTTGGATCGCACCAAACACAGATTGTTAGATCTTTTCGTGTTTTCCTTATCTGATACCAATTGAAAAGGAGACGGTACCCAAATATACCTCAAGCTAAAACTTTTGCTACCTATAAGTCCTTTCTCCAAAAGTGATTGTCTATGGATAGAGTTGAGACAATACAACTAATCGGTTCACACTTCGTGTGATCGTCTATGAATACGAGATCGAGACAATACAACAACGAAGTATGTTTACTTGATAAGGGGTTCGGACTTAACCAAACACAATAGGATTACTATCAAGTAAAATAGGAATTAACGTTTGTGTAAATTACTTTAAATTAATATAACAACAATTACAATTGCGTAAAATAAAAGTAAATGACATAGTAAGATTTTGTTAACGAGGAACCACAAATAAACCGCTATACAAAATCAAACCAACTTCGTATAGTTGAGACCAAACAACTAAACCTATAGTTCACCTAGTTTTTATGGGTGAAAACTATTTCTGCCGGTTTTGGTAATTTGGGGTGTGTGGATAAGAAATGAATCTAAACCCTAAACAAATGCACTGCACGGGAGTGCTTTTGATTAGAGAAATCAATCTGTACAATTCTGGCCTAAACCAAGAAATGGTCGTTCCAGACTTGCTTCGGTCACAAAGTGAAGGAGATTGGGTTGATCTTAGGGAGGGAAGCGAAGAAGGTGTTGAGATTGTGAAGGTGTTGGTTGTGTATGACTCGTATCAGAAAGCTGAACTGGCTTGCAGGGTGTAAGCTATCAGTTCTGGTGTTTGAATACGATTGCATCAACACTAGGTTTCTGTCTTGTCTTGGAAATAGGGAGGAGAACCTATTTATACAAGTCATTGAGCCTAACCTTCGTATCTCGTGGGAAGTGGAGGAAGTGGAGTGATGGATTAGTGGAGTCGTGTGTTAGTGCCACACGATTAGTCTTGCCCACTTCTCCTGTCATCACTAACCGTCCATGACTTCCTGACACGTTCTTGTGATGGCGCGTTGTGCGCTGCACGCTGTAAACCGCCAGACCAATACCCCAGTAAGTATCCCCTAGTTTGTGACATGATTAATGTCTCTAGTGTGTGGATCATGGGAGCCACCAAAGGTAGCATGTGATGCTAGATTAAATAACAAGTTATTCAGGAAGTCGATATTTATTAAATATCGTGTGTATCCTATGCATGTAATGTATCGAATATATTCAACACGTATGAAGCATCGCTATTTAAGGCTTAACGGAGTAAGTCACGGCTAAGCGTCTTAAAATAACATCACGTCCGACCATCTTCGAGTGATCGTTTGAAGGATGTACAGGTAAGCCCTGACTTGGTCGATCACTCTGTGTGGAAGAGTGGTGGACGGTGATCGTGGTGATGCCTCACTGGTCGCCTAACTCCTGTCTTAGTTTGTCCGTCCAAGCTGGCGAAGTTGGACGGACGAGATGAATTGCAACCCACATCTGCGACCGTTGGATTAGGGTTTAGGAGGTGCTCAAACACCAACCTTTAGCTTGGTCGAATCCAAGCATGGGACGCGTTTTTGTCAAGACCGATTGGTCATGCGTGTAGACGGCATGCCTATGTACACGTCCGTACCTCGCTGTCCCATGGATATGCGATCTAAGCCACTCAATTTGTCTGGTAAAGTTGAGTGGTCGAGATCAGTTTGCAATAGAAAACCGCGCGACTATGCCTAGTTTGGGCGCACGAATCGAGACACCTATCCATGGTTTGTATTGGTCAGTCAGACATGGAGATAGATGGGTCCACATTGATTATGTTGATACTCTTCGGACCTGCTTAGTCTATTCCTGGACCCTTCATCCAAGCTGGCGAAAAAAGACGCTCGCGATCAATTTGCGACATATGCATGTCACAAACCCTAATTAGGGTTTCCGGCCGGTTGCGTGCATGCTAGTTTGGCCGACCGAAATTGCACCCTACACTCCTCATCTGGAGAGGTCGATCGTGTGGGACCCACATTGGGCCAGTGGTGAACACGCCAATACCTGTTTGGCGGTTATAGGTATGAT
This sequence comes from Papaver somniferum, assembly GCF_003573695.1. Lineage (NCBI taxonomy): Eukaryota > Viridiplantae > Streptophyta > Magnoliopsida > Ranunculales > Papaveraceae > Papaver > Papaver somniferum. The sequence goes on from NC_039358.1 coordinate 184,356,850, forward strand.
CTAAGCCATCCAATCATGCTTGTGAAGTTGGATGGTCGTGATCAATTTAAGACCTTTAGTGGAATTTCCTTCGACCCTTTGAACCTCAAGTCGGACGAACTTCGGGCAACTGTACGTGATTATGTGGCTAGGTCAAGGGAGGATCGATTATGCAGGCGTGAAGGGGGCCCGCCGGTGTTCAGGACAACGCTTGTCCAACCGTCCATGGGACGGTCTACGCCGTCCAACTATACCGGTGAAGTTGTACGGATGTGATGAATTTGAGACTGCCATAGGCGGCCTTTGTTCGTACGACTCCTCTAAACCGCTTCATACCAGCCTGGACATCCAACTTCAGGCTGGTGTTCGGTGGTAGTTTGGGAGGCATGGTAGGTATTCGACCAACCAGGGCATAAGCGGGCCCACCGGTGGTCATTAAGGTGGTAGCCTGCTCCTGCTGAGGATCGTCTAGGCTGGTTAAATCATGTGGCCAACTTGCGTGGTCGTGATTATTTCTGAGACTGAGATGGACAGTCCAGATGATCGATCGGGCTAGTATAACAAACCGAGAGATGTGTGCTCAATCGGGCTAGTATAACACACCGAGAGTTGTAGCCTGTACGGGTATTTCGTGCATGCCTCATTAGTGACACTTGGAGATTCGTGTTACTCTGCTGAGATTAGCACTCAGTCGTCATGCCGCACCAATAATGAGAGTTCAGCAGGAACATCACATGAAATACAAGGCTGGTCATGCATTAATTGATAATGCTATAAATTCACATAATATTAGGATTGTTGCCATATGCTCCATTCTAGGTGAATTAGTAAAGTGGAGAAGTATTCATCACTTATCAGTGGATTTATCCTTTGCAGGATGTCAGCGCACAATTTTGGCTTTTATAATTTTAGCCTTAAATGAAAATCCACCATCAACACCTAGTTCTGTATGTATTCCCACACCTCCAACTTATGAATAAGTCACGTACTTGGAACAATTCCTTTGGTTCGTATTCCAAACAGTAAAGGAACAACAAATCTGTTTGGTAGCATCTCTTTTCAACCAAGTGATATGAGTTCGACAAAGGCTCTTATTTTTATCTCAATAAACTCCTTCGTCAGGTTCTTAGATCTATCTTATGATCAACTACCGAAGTAATTGTTAAGATTTTGCAATCAATACTTTTAATCACAAAGAATTGTATTGATGCCTATCTACACAACTAATCAATCTAATCTACCACAAGGATAAACCGATTATAGTTGGATCCTCTATACCGAAACAAGTATTGTGCACACCAAAGATTATGAACCCCAAATCAGAAGTCTTCAATATCTTCTTTGTCTTCAAATATTCTTAGATCTTCAATAAACGCCTGCACACAACAACTTGAATCTCTTGTGATCAATCACGCACAAAACGGAGTATGTTCACAATTGATTATCACAAGACGTATTTAGATCTACAAACAGTCTAAAGATCCCTGTCGAAACTTAGATCTAGTTTGAGTGAATCTTATATCAGAAGAGAAGATTCTCAAGCATAAACAAACTAGGTGCAATCAAAGTTCAACCACCGTTAGTCAATCAAATCAATCGAAAACACAAGATAAACCTCAATTACATAGTTTCCCACCAACGGTACTAATAGAGCTTCTCAGTCCCAAAGAAGACGTTAAACTGAGCGGTCGTAAGAGATTTCGCCTAATTCGGTTACTCTCCTCTCCGAATAGGCGGATTCACCAGTAACAACACAACCGAGGAATTTTGCTGTCACGAAGGATTAGTTTGCTAGAAATGCAAACTTCAAGTATTTATAGACAAGGAAGTTTGGACACCAAGGAATTTCCAAAACCGAAAATATTCTCAGGATATGCAATATATTCCATAATTCCTGGAAATGCTCTGTCCAAAATAATGACCGAAAATCTCTTTGGAAAATCTTCAACTAGTAAATGCACATTACTAATTCTCATTTTCGGAAAATAAAATTAAAAACCTTAAATAAAAGATTATTAACTTATTTATGTTTCGATCCTGGGATTTTCTTCCATTAACTATTAAAGATAAGTGTCACCGCACATGTTCAAAGTATGTGGACATCCTTACTCTGTAAGTCCTCTTTCATACTTATAATCTTGAAAATGATTTGCCACACTTCCAAACAAGTTTAGAATTGGTTCATATGACTTTCAAGAACTATGTGATTGGTCAAGAACACTCAATCACCAATCATGGGTTTAACGGTTCTACCAAAACAAGTTTCAGTTCTATCTCCATGTGAGTACTGTGCATAGTCACACTAGCTTTCCAAAATTCAGTTGACTAGGTTCTAGGATCGGTTCCCCACATATATATGGTATATAACTTGAATGTATTGCACATGTCCATAGGATCGACCCCTTTGCCTAAAAACGTGTTGCACATGTCCATAGGATCGATTCCCCTTTCTGCTAAAACATGTTGCACCTCATACAAGGATCAATTCCCCTTTGTGATGTGTTTCACCTCTTACTAGGATCTTTTCCCCTTTACCCAGATTCAGTGTTACACAAAATCACAAACTCGATCATACCATCTCAGGTGATTACTTAAGATCGGTTTCACTAATAAAAGTCATACCAGGCCTTTGTGAATAGTTTTACCAAGAACAAAAACAAGTCATGAGTGGTTATACTAATCACACATATTGGTTGTTCACAAGATATGCAATGAATAACAATACCAATAACGCCTGGCGATTTCCTTTTCGATTCACAAAACAAGTTCATGAATTTACTTCCTTAAAACACATGTAAAACATTGTTTCTAGGATGAAATCCTCACCTCATACCCATACATAATCAAAATAGCATTTAAACAATTATCTCGATGTCTTATCTACAAAGTTTAATGGTTAAGCAATAAACCTCGTATTGTATTTCTTAATACTATGTCTATCTAGAGTGTCATGCTTCGCAGTTTTGTTTTCAATATGCACGACTTGAAAGATACGTTAGGGAATGAAACAGTTCAAGTCAAATATCAGTAACCTCAAGTGGAAGGATGATGTTGTCGTTGTAGCTTCTTACTTCTTCACTTCTTCAAGTCTTCGCAATACTTATAATGTCTCATATCCTAATACTTTCAAGCTAACCTATACGAAGTTGACTCTAGTACATAATCAAGCGACTCTTTAAATGAGTATTGATTCATTAAAATATGACAACCAAACTTGACATACCAACGCTTGGTGGGTTCAACCGAGCTATGATCTAAAAAATACAAAATAAATAAACTTTGCAGCTTCTCTTCCACATGCATGATCTCCTTGGTTCTTCAACATTACTCGAAATCTTCGTCACTTCCAAGTACTCCAACGATTCCAAAGATATTCAATGCAACATCATCGTTGTTGAAGATCCGTAGTCATAACAATGAGAAAACAAAAGCTCTCAATCATTGTTACACAATGTCATAGTATTATTACACAACATCAAAGTTCAATTGTATCACAACTTTTACAATAATATTATGGTGATATGTATCACTCCCCCTTAGTCAATACTTCATCTCACATGAAAACCATTCCCGCTTACATAATGATCCGAAAACCATATGTATTTATAGTGTGAACTACACATTAATTCTCCCCTTTTTTGTCAATAAAATTGGCAAAGGTACGAAAACTAGTGGGATCCTAATGAATTTCCATAGAGACACTTCATGACCAAAATAAATCACATATCAACTTTTTAGATGCAATCAGATAGCCGAAACTAAATGCATTCTTCAAGGAGTTTATAAAGATACAAGATAACCCCTATAATATTCCACAGCCGCACTCCCCACAAAGATTTGGCAATTAAGTACAAGTTCAATTAAAAACTCTCCCCCATAAAATATCATTTCCGAAAGAACAACAAGAGAAACCTTACTTTCACAAGAAAAGAAGGATTTCTTTGGACATTAACAAATCTGTTAGAGCACTGGTCGAACTCGCATGCGTTGCTATCTCAAGCATGTTTGTCAATGTTAGTGATCAAAACTATAAGTCTTGATTTCTAGTCTACTATTAGCTAAGTATTGAACTAGGATAGAAATTGTAGTTATGCTCAAGACTCCATGGCGATCATCATACAAAGACGAATAACTACTCAAGGAACTGATGTAACTTCATCGACTAAAAGGTATGTAGAGACTTGAACTTATCTATCACTCAAAAGTCTATCTACTCTATCTCCTATCTTGAGACAAAAGTCGTTTTGCTATATAGACTATGATTATACACATTTTCTATTTCGAGCCGAGTTTATCTCTCTTATCTATTTCTCGAAATATGTGTTGGTAAGCTTTCGCTTTGGCCAAGTTCATCTTTACTAGTGACGAAAGTCATGTTAAGTTTCAATCACTTAAAAATGGCTTTGACGAAAAATGGTTTGTGAATAACAACTATATAACGTCCTCTAAGAATGTTTCAATGATTGAAATAAGAGTTTAGATTATATAACCATGGTTGGATATAAGCATTGTGTGGTAACTCATACATGTATAAGTCCTTATTCGTTGAAGCAAAGTATGCGTACTTTGTTGCTCAGGAAAACCGGAACTAGAGTCCGCGTACTTTTGTAGGTTCTCATCCCGAGAATATCTGTTGGAGTTTGTGAATTGAAAACAAACTTATTCCGGGTACCAAATCCGCGTACTTAAGTTGGTTATTTTCTAAAAACTATTATTTGTGAACTTAAACTTATATAAACTAAGGAATGCATAATTGCGAACAGTGGCTATAAAGTTCATGAATTGATTCGAGTGAATCAAATCGTTTTTGTTTTAATTCTGTCCATTATAAATATTTAAGCAATTGAACAACTCTCAAAATAGTTCATTTGAGTCATTTGAACTAGTTTGGTAAAGAAGATTATGGTTGATATGAAAGTGCTCATATGGCTAACCATTTGGTTAACTACTGTTGAACCAACTAGATGTACATGTTTGGGTACAGTTACACAAACCTAGATAAACATGCATTTCATTTGTGTGTAACAAGCTAAGTTTCGATCTAACAGTTGAAATATATTAGCTTGAATCTAATCAGGTTTTCATTTAACGGCGAATATTGACTGCTTTGTTACTAAGATGACATTGATTGCAAACCCTGATTTGAAAGACTATATAAGGGAGAACTCTAGCAACTGGGACACCTAATCCCCACACCTCATGTGTGATACTATTTGTATAAGCTAGAGTCGATTCTCTTTTAACCTTAGGTTTATATCGAGACCCTGTAGGTTAACGACTTGAAGACTTCATTGGGATTGTGAATCTAGACCGATACTACTTTCTCGTAGTTGTGTGATCTGATCTTGCTGTTTCTATCGTACTAAGTACAATCGTAAGGATTGGCTTGAGATTGATTTCTCCGATAGGCAAGATATAAAAGAAGTCACAAACATCTTTGTCTCATCGTTTGTGATTCCACAATATCTTCTTTCGCTAGTCGATTAAGATTATTGTGAGGTGATTGATAATACTAGGCTGTTCTTCGGGAATATAAGTCCGGGTTATCAATTGGTTCATGTTCACCTTGATTTATCAAAAGACGGTACAAAAACTCGTAGGTACTTCTGTGGGAGACAGATTTATCTATTACCGTAGACTTTTCTGCGTGATAAAGATTTGTTTATTAAAGTCTTCGACTTTGGGTCGTAGCAACTCTTAGTTGTGGGTGAGATCGGCTAAGGGAATCAAGTGCATAGTATCATGCTGGGATCAGAGACGTAAGGAGCGCAACTGTACCTTGGATCAGTGTGAGATTGATTGGGGTTCAACTACAGTCCAGACCGAAGTTAGTTTGTAGTAGGCTAGTGTCTATAGCGGATTAACACAGTGTGTGTTCAATCTGGACTAGGTCCCGGGGTTTTTATGCATTTGCGGTTTCCTCGTTAACAAAACTTCTGGTGTCTGTGTTATTTCTTTTCCACATTATATTTTGTTATATAATTGAAATATCACAGGTTGTGAATTTGAATCGATCAATTGGGAAATCCAATCTTTGGTTGTTGATTGAAATTGATTGATCCTTGAAAATTAGTCTTTGGTTCCGTTCAAGTGATTTATCTTGTATTTAATTAGACTCGCAGATTTCTATTTGCTTGAGTAAGTATTCAATCGAGAAAGAGAGATATAACTCTTTGATATACTTTTATTAAGATTGAGTCTGACTGTCTAGTTGATTCTCTTAAAAGTATATTGGAGTTAGTCCATACAGATTGCTAAGCGAAATATTGGGTGTGGTTGTTAGACCCCCGCTTTTTCAATTGGTATCAGAGAAGGCAAACACTATAAACCTAATAAGTTTGTATTAGATGTAGGGTGTATATGTAGATTCAAAGGGCCCAGAGCATGTCAACTCAATCACCATGGGCCCGCCTACATACATGACTAATCGGTCAAGACAAACTATGGTTGGTCGTCTCGATTCGTGCACCCAAACTAGGCATGGCCACGCGTTTTCAACTGCAAATCGATATCGACCACTCAACTTTGAAGGAAAAATTGAGTGGATTAGATCACATCTTCACGGGACGGTAAGGTACAGACGTGTACACTGGCCTGCCGACTGCACGCCTGACTGATCGGCCAAGACCGACCATGGTTGGTCGTATCGAAACGCGCGCCCGAAGTAGGCGCGACGTGCGGTCTTCAATTCCTTTGCGGCATGGGATTTCTGTCGCAAATCAATCTCAGTCGCTCCTCTTTGCCAAACAAATTGAGAGGCTTAGATCGCATCTCCATGGGACAGTGAGGTACATACACCTACACCAGCATGCCGTCTACACGCATTCCCAATCGGCCCTGCCAAAAACGTGTCCCATGCTTGGATTCGACCAAGCTAAAGGTTGGTGTTTGATCACCTCTTAAACCCTAATCTGACGGTCGCAGATGTGGGTCGCAAGCCATCTCGTGCGTCCAACTTCACCATCTTGGACGGACAGCCTAAAACAGGAGTTAGGCGACCAGTGAGGCATCACCATGATCACCGTCCACCACTCTTACGCACAAAGTGATCGGCCAAGTCAGGACTTACCTGTACAACCTCCAAACGATCACTCGAAGATGGCTGGACGTGATGCTATTTTAAGATGCTTAATCCGCGACTCACTCCGTTAAGCCTTAAAACAGCGATGCTTCACACATGCTGAATATATTCGATGCATTACCTGCATAAAATACACACGATACTTCACAAGTATTGACTTCCTAAATAACTTAGTTATTTAATCTAGCATCACATGCTACTTTTTGTGGGTCCCACGATCCACACATTCGAGACATCAAACATGTAACAAACTGGGGGATACTTACTGGGGTATTAGTCTGGCGGTTTACAGCGTGCAGCGCACAACGTGCCATCACAAGAACGTGTCAGGAAGACATGGACGGTTAGTGATGATGGGAGAAGTGGGCAAGACTGATCGTGTGACACTAACACAGGCAACTCAACTACTCCATCACTCCACTTTCTCCACTTCCCATGAGAGACTTGGATTAGGCTCAATGACTTGTATAAATAGGTTCTCCTCCCCATTTCCAAGACAGAACAAGACAACAGAAACCAAGTGTTGATACAACCGTATCCAAATACCAGAACTGATAGCTTACATTCTGCAAGCCAGTTCAGCTTTCTGATACAAGTCATACACAGCCAACACCTCCACAATCTCAACACCTTCTTCGCACAGATGAATGCTTCAAGAAAGACGGGCCACAAGAGGAGGTATTGGACGCTCCGCGACAGCTATAAGATGGAACCAACTCCACAACTGACGAGCTCGAGACTGTTAACATCGGGAATAAAGAATCTCCCAGGCCTGTCTCTATCAGTTCGACTTTGTCCACAGAAGAACGCGCGAGTCTTGTCCAACTTCTCAAGGAGTATCAAGATGTATTCGCCTGGACATATGGGGAAATGCCTGGTTTGGATGAAAAATTGGTCACCCATCATCTACATGTCATACCTGGATCCAAGCCGATCAAACAGTCTCCGAGGAAATTCAGACACGAAGTGAGAGAGCAAATCAAAAACGAAATTCAAAAGTTGCTAGATGCCGGCTTCATCAAACCTATTCATCATCCGACCTAGTTAGCTAGCGTGGTACCAGTAAAGAAAAAAAACGGACAGATGCGGTGCTGCGTAGATTTCAGAGACTTGAACAAGTGCTGCCCCAAGGACGATTTTCCTCTGCCCAACATCGACATGTTAGTAAAAGCCACTAGTGGACACGACATGTTCTCCTTCATGGATGGTTACAACGGCTACAATCAGATAAGGATGTATGAACACAATGCAAGTAAGACAACCTTTCGAACCCCCCTTGGAAATTTCTACTATACCGTTATGGCATTCGGTTTAAAGAACGCCGGTGCAACATATCAACGTGCTATGACGGAAATCTTCCACGACATGATGCATAAACAAGTAGAAGACTACGTAGATGATATTGTGGTCAAGTCAAGACCTCGAGAAGACCACACCGGAATCTTATGGAAAGTGTTCGAGAGGTGTCGAGAATACAAATTGAGGATGAACCCTTTGAAATGCGCTTTCGGTGTCTCTTCAGGCAAATTTATAGGATTCCAAGTAACTGCAGAAGGGATTAAAGTAGACCCGTCCTAGATTCAAACCATCCTCACGATGCCGCCTCCACGAACTGTGAAGGAACTCCAAAGCTTCATGGGCAAGGTGAACTGCATTCGACGTTTTATACCTGGTCTGGCCCAACTTATTGACTCATTCACCCCCTTGCTGAAGAAAGGAGCCAGATTTGTCTGGACCGCAACCCAACAGGAAGCGTTTCGAAAGATTCAATGAATATTGTCATCTCTAGCCATCATGAAGTCTCCCGTCCAAGGGAAGCCGCTGTGTCTCTACACCGCCTTCAGTGATACCGTCGTCGGGGCTTTGCTAGCTCAAGAGGACGACAAGGGAATCGAACGTCCCACATACTACTTCAACCGAATATTAAGAGATGCTGAAGTCAGATATCCCAAGACGGAGAAAGCATGTTTAGATCTAATCTTTTCCATTCAGAAGTTTAGGTATTACCTACTGTCAAACAAGGTGGTACTCGTATCTAAATCTGATCCTGCAAAGTTTTTACTTTCAAAACCAGTCTTAACGGGAAGGACACCCAAGTGGCTTCTCCAAATGTCAGAGCTGTACATAACATGTGCATCGCCTAGAGCTATCAAGGGGAAAGCAGTCGCAGACTTACTAGCAGCATTCCCTAGAGAAGGCGCTACGAGACTACACGAGGATCTTCCTGGAGAATTTCCAGACAACTCTATTGTCGAGGAAGAAGTGTGGCTGTTGTATTTTGACGGCTCCGCCACCCCTAGCAATAACACCGGAAGAGCGGGCGTGGTCTTAATATTGATAGACACATTTTTGTGTCTAAATTGATCTCAATACTATATATTGTTGGCACTCGATTTCGTATTTATTTATAGTGTTTTTTGTATTTGTAGGTATTTTTGGGGAATAAACATTTTTGGAAGAATTGGCTTTAAAGTGTTAAAGGCATCCTCATTTCAGATAAGAGCACCAATCTTGTTAAAGGCACCCGTCAAATGGATAGAGGCACCCAGCCCTTCTTCATTTTGAAACAAATTCACGGAATTTATGGGATATTTTAAAGATTCGAGGCAAAGATATCTTCTTGCATATTATACATAAAGTTTCCATATCTTGAAGGTAAAAGAGATAATATATTTATGAGTTGGTTTGTATTGAAAAGGAGAAAGAAAATCTGGGGTTTTATTTAAAAAATAAAAAAAGATAATATCCCTAGGATTTTATTCTAGCAAATAAAGAAGATTTGTGATAATGGAGAAAGAAATTATTCATGAGATATCTTTCATTAAAGAGAAGATCTGATGGAGTTATGGAAGAAGATTTTGAAAAGATGTTTGAGTAATGGGTTATTGTGTATAAATAGGGTGCTAGTAGGACCAAACAGAGTGATGGAGAGAGGGGAGCTTTTGGAGAGAAAAATCATTGTTTTATTCTTCTCATTACATTTCATCATCTTGTAAACACTTTTTGAGCCATGAATAAATATTTTAAGTGTGTTTTCGACGTGATGAGCTAAACTCCAACATTGAGACGACGGAGGAAGACGAATTTCATACATGGGTAAAATTATTTAATTCTTTTTAAGACTTTTGCATTAATTTTAATTGAAATATGATTTGAATTAATTGGTTGTCATTTAATTTGATGAGGTATGCTTAGCTTAAATGTTTTGATACATCATGCTTAGGATTTACAACCAATCTTTTGAGAATCTACCTTGGCAAACCCAGAGTCCATGTTAATTTTTTTCATTGAGCTTTAATTGTTGAGAATAAATAAATTGAACCCTATGTTATGAATTCGACGAAATCCTAGTCCCAGTAACACTCTTCATCCTGTGACAATATTTTGTGTATATTTTTTCTTTTCTTTTAGTTTACTAATTCTTAAAATCAATTCATCAAGTCCGAGTGAACGACAACTCTATTTACCACTATATAAAATTTGATCAATTTTTGGCGCCGCCGACGCAGATTTGTTTATAGATTTGTTTTTAGGTTTTATTTGTTCTTTTTTATGCGTTTTGGTATTTTTGTTTGCTTTCAGATTTGGAGCTAAGCTAAAGAAAAAAAAAGTTCTGAAAAGAAAATCCCAAAAAGGAAAGAAAAGAGAAATCCAAAAGGAGTGACGAAGAAGAAGATTTTGTATATTATTTTATTTTATTTTTTTTAGAAATTGTAATTATGATTATATTTTTGTAATATTTTTATTTTTGGACCTTTTTTCTTTTTGGACTTTATATTTGGACATTGGACATTAATTTTTTTTTTAAACCCTACGGAAGGGTAGTTTCAAATATAAACTACACAGGAAGAACGGCGATTACGATATCGACTCGGCCCCTCGGGTTCGTACATGACATAGGAGTTGTGGACCGAGTCAACTTCAACGGTTCATCCCCCGTCTGGAATGGGAGGTAAGAATTCTAAACACCCGTGAATCCCCCGTTAGCGGGTTTACTGGATGATTTTGTATGAATATATGTTGAGGACCTGAAATCGGATTTAATTTTCTAGTAAAGGGAAAGGCCTGGCCAAATCAAGATAAGGACTCGGATTTCATCACCGTTTCCTTTTTCCCCGTCTTAGGAACACGTAACCTACGCGAACCTAAGCTTAAAATATTGACTAGAACGAGACCGATAGTGTAACGAGCTTAATAGGAAAGTCATTCAAAAAATATTGGTTAATCTTTTAAGCATACTTCAAAGTTCATGATGGTTTCTGTGAGTTGAATGCGTGACTGCGCCGCCTTGTAATGCGGTGAGGCCTTGGGTATCAAAGCTCCACGCAGCTTCCCTCGCCTCTGTTCAACTTACTTTGACTCAAATTGATTCCAGAAGGGTTTGCTTAAATTGTAAAGAATTCCATTTCGAAGGGTTAGAAGCTGGTCTAGAAACAATCTAAGTGGAGTCATCATGCTTTTTGTTTGCTAGATAAATTAGGCTTGTTGTGGTCGAGTCAGCCTTCTTTGTGCTTGTGTAGAATTCCCTTGAAGTTAGGATGTCAAACTGGTATTATAATAGCATCACAATGAATATGATTATCTAACTGAACAATATGGACATTACTCTTACCATAGTGTGAATAGTGGTTGGGAACGCCAACCTTTGGAAGGATATGGGTCATACCCTGGTGAGCCCAATTACTAACCACACATGCATCAGTCTTACGAGAAAGAAGATTATAGTACTAGTTCTTCGTCTCTAGAGGATACAATCAAACTATTGAAAAGTAGTACTTTTTATGATCCCTCTGTTCCTATTCCTCCTTTAGAAGAGTCCCTCAGGAAGTTAGCTGAGTCGACGTGTAAGTTAGCTGAGATGAATAGTATAATTATAGACGAAAGAACTACAATAATGAGTGAACCTTCTTTAGAAGACCACCTCAAGCGGATAGCTGAGACGAACGAAAGAATTACTCGAAATTATATGAATTTCCAACACAGTGTTCCTAGTTTTACCCTTGAAAATGAGGATAGTTACTATTCACCTAATCAAGATGACGAGGATAGAATTGGAGACACTATTTTAGATGAGGTTCGATCTCTTTCATGTTATTATGATGAGGATAGTGTTGATGGAGAATCATACTTATGTAGGAATAGTGATCAGGAAATGGTTACTCCAATTGAGCTTTACAATGATAATACTATTTCTAGTTCAAATCCAAATAATTTTAATAATTATTCACCTATTCAAAAGGACGAGGATTTGACTAGAGATACCCTCGTTTTAGACGATGTAGTATTTCCTGTTTACAAAGCCGATAATGATTTAGAAGAACGAGTTTATTCTGAGAATAATGTTTTAGAGTCTAGCGATTTAGAAACAATAGTCTTAGACGAAGAATATGAACTCGTAGAGCTTTTAAATATGAGTGAGGATGCATCACCTGAGTATAACCTAAAACAAGCAATTGACCATTTTCAGGATTCCGATAATCTAGAAATTAGGGAAATTGTAGTTAGTCTATCTAGAGACACCCAAAACTCTAAGTTTGGGGGTGATTATCATTCTCCCTGTTCTTTACCTTTAACTCTTAGAAAGTTCCCTCGTGTAGGACTTGACATTTGTGCCTAAACCATCTTACAAGATTATCTTCATACTCTTTTTCCTGAACCTAGTTGTGTCCGTAAGAGAGCTCAGTTGTTAGAAACCCATCCTCTGGTTGATGTGGTTAACCCAGGCTATGATACCAAAATTGACTTTGTTTTCCCACCAAAAACTTTCCTTCCAATTGTGGGAACATATGAGTTTCAGATGTGTCAGTTATTAAGTTTTGAGACTAAACCGAATTACTTTAGAAAATTAGGGTCGACACATTTGCTTAAGAATGACTACTACTGTGGTCAACAATGTGAGTCAAATCTGATTGACTTAGAGGATCCCCAATTATTCAGGTTATTGTTATGTGCTTTTAAGTTCTTAGTTGAGTATTTTCAGACTCTACAACCTGATCTTCAGAATCCTGCCTTTGAGGAACTCCAGCACATGAAAATATTTTATCTTGACCCAGTTATAGATCCTGAACCACAGCTAGATGTAGTTGTCTTAAACAGGAAACTAGACAAGGGTGTGCTTTATTTGCTAATTTTCTTGGCATGTTGCGGATTCCTTTTACTTGTGATAGCCCTATTTGGTTTTGGTGATCTGCAGTTATTCCGGCTATTACTCTATGATTCCATAAGGTGACTAATCCTTTCTTAGTCTAGCTAAAGACTTTAAACTTAGCACTTCTTGGGAGGTAACCCAATATTCTTGCGACACGGTAATATCTTTCCTTATCTCTTTTGCTTCAAGTGGTAATAGTTTCTCCTTGTTCATGTTTTTAATTTTATCTTTATAACATTGAGGACAATGTTAGATTTAAGTTTGGGGGTATGGGAGAAACTTTTTAGTTGCATTAAATAAACTCCAGAGCCTAGAAATCTATGCTTATTAAGGTTAGGACTAACCAATCTAAGTGGATGGGAACATCTTGGTTGTAGGAGTTGAGGAACCAATCTGATTAGATGGAAACATCTAAAGAGTCTATTCATAAAAGCACATAGCTCAGGTGTTAGAATTAAAAAGAAACATGGTAGTTTCGCCATATCTCGTTGAATCCTTTTCACCTTCTGTTTTTCTTTTCTTATAAGTGATTTGGTGAAATAGGGTGATTGAGATACAAAAAAAAAAAAAAATGAAAAATGAAGAAAAAAAAATTTGAGACCAGACCAACCGGAATAAGTTCAATAAAGTCGACCACTGGTGCCCTTGTATATGCCAGTTGTGTTGACCTAGAGTTAGGATTATCACCCGCTGGTTCCCTTGTATATGCCAGCTGTGTTGATATTAGTCAGACCGGTATCTCAGTCCATTAGGATAGGTTCACCTTAGTCTAAATCAAAACCATCTACGTTTTTCTCTACATCCATCTTCTTAATCTTTCCATGTGATTGGTTGACTCCGGTTATGATGTACAGAAACTATCTGAGTAGAGCTCTGTCACTTATACGAATTTTAGTATGCTTGAGTGCAAACTCGTGTACAACAATTGGAATTTCGCATCAGGGTACTTCCTCCTGTAGTCAATGAGAGTATGCCAACCAAGGAGATTCTTTAGTTCCTTCCAAGGTTCTACGTACATAGCTAGGGTATGGAGTAAAGGTTTTGTGGGTACACCTCTGGTAAACCCTCCGAAGACAACACTCCGCCGGTAGGGCCACCTAGCGGTTTAACGGCTTGCTGCACGTGCTAAGTGTAGTCATTTTATTTTTCTATATTAGATTTGCTCGAGGACTAGCAAATAATAAGTTTGGTGGTATTTGATAGACACATTTTTGTGTCTAAATTGATCTCAATACTATATATTGTTGGCACTCGATTTCGTATTTATTTACAGTGTTTTTTGTGTTTGTAGGTATTTTTGGGGAATAAACATTTTTGGAAGAATTGGCTTAAAAGTGTTAAAGGCATCCTCATATCAGATAAGAGCACCAATCTTGTTAAAGGCACCCAACAAATGGATAGAGGCACCCAACCCTTCTTCATTTTGAAACAAATTCACGGAATTTAAGGGATATTTTAAAGATTCGAGGCAAAGATATCTTCTTGCCTATTATACATAAAGTTTCCATATCTTGAAGGTAAAAGAGATAATATATTTATGAGTTGGTTTTTATTGAAAAGGAGAAAGAAAATCTGGGGTTTTATTTAAAAAATAAAAAAAGATAATATCCCTAGGATTTTATTCTAGCAAATAAAGAAGATTTGTGATAACGGAGAAAGAAATTATTCATGAGATATCTTTCATTAAAGAGAAGATCTGATGGAGTTATGGAAGAAGATTTTGAAAAGATGTTTGAGTAATGGGTTATTGTGTATAAATAGGGTGCTAGTAGGACCAAACAGAGTGATGGAGAGAGGGGACTTTTCGGAGAGCAAAATCATTGTTTTATTCTTCTCATTACATTTCATCATCTTGTAAACACTTTTTGAGCCATGAATAAATATTTTAAGTGTGTATTCGACGTGATGAGCTAAACTCCAACACTGAGAAGACGTAGGAAGACGAATTTCATATTTGGGTAAAATTATTTAATTCTTTTTAAGACTTTTACATTAATTTTAATTGAAATATGATTTGAATTAATTGGTTGTCATTTAATTTGATGAGGTATGCTTAGTTTAAATGTTTTGATACATCATGCTTAGGATTTACAACTAATCTTTTGAGAATCTACCTTGGCAAAACCAGAGTCCATGTTAATTTTATTCATTGAGCTTTAATTGTTGAGAATAAATAAATTGAACCCTATGTTATGAATTCGACGAAATCCTAGTCCCAGTAACACTCTTCATCCTGTGACAATATTTTGTGTATATTTTTCTTTTCTTTTAGTTTATTAATTCTTAAAATCAATTCATCAAGTCCGAGTGAACGACAACTCTATTTACCACTATATAAAATTTGATCAAGTATCCCCAACTGGGGAAGTATTCTCACACTCCTTCAAGATGGACTTCCAATGCACTAACAACTCAGCGGAGTATGAAGCCTTCCTCATAGGGCTGTCAATAGCCAAGCAAGCAGGAGTCACACGTCTGGAGATAAGAGGTGACTCCAAGTTACTGGTGAACCAGATGAATGGAGTATACGCATTGAAGGAAGTAACGCTAGCTCCATACCGGTCAGAAGCACAAAGGTTACTAAACTACTTTGCCGATGCAACCATAATCCATGTTGGTCGTAGCAACAACAAACACGTCGATTGTCTAGCCACGCTGGCGTCCAAATTGAAGTTCGAAGGTTTGGAAGAAACCCTGACAGTAAATAGGAGAACCATAGAATCAACATGGCTGTCACAATACAAAGACACCAAGATTTGCGATTGGCGAACTCCGATCATTCAGGGGCTCAAGAGCTCACTTTCCCAAGGAAAGCTCAGTCTCAAAACCCTGAAGAACTTCTTCATGCTTCATGGTATGTTATATCATCGAAACCCGGATGGTTCCCTATCGAGATGTCTTGGGGATGATGAAGAACAACTACAGCTTAACCGCGTTCACAATGAAATTTGTGGACAATCACTGGTGGTAACGCTTTACCGACGACTTCAACGCCTGGGCTATTACTGTCCAGAGATGGAGGCTCAATCCCGACTGCTTCAGAAGTCCTTCTCAAATTGTCAAGCACCGCCATACCAATTGGAGGTTTTTAGTGTGGACCACATTGGGGACTGGAGAGAGCCGTACATTAGCTATCTTCGCGACGGGGAAACTCCTGCTAGTCAAAAGGATGCTGTCAAGATAAAGCAAAAGGCCAAGCGGTTCATATTTCACGAAGGGATCTTATACTGCAAGAGCTTTGGAGGTGATCTATTGAGGTGCCTGGCTGGGACAGAAATCCCGGTTATGCTGAAGAAAACGCACGAAGGGGAACATCAAGGGAAGAGGAAATTGTTTTTCCAGATACACGAGAAATACTATTGGCCGACCATGGAGGATGATGCAGCTGCTTTTGTTCAAAGCTGCCACAAATGTCAAATTCATGGGAACCTTGTTCACGCGCCTTCCACCCTTTTACACTCTATTAGCAGTCCATGGCCATTTTACAGTTGGGGACTGGACATTATCGTAAAAATCAATCCGCCATCATCGAAGCAGCACGAATATATCATAACCGCAACAGAATACTTCACTAAATGGGTGGAGGCCATTCCTCTGCGAGGAACTACAGGAGCAACAATTGCGGCTTTCATTAAAGAGTATATCATTTGCCGTTTTGGTGTGCCTAAGCATATTATCACTGATAATGTCACTCCATTCGTCAACAAACAGGTACGAGGGTTACTTGAAGAATATGGAATTAAGCAGGTCTTCTCCACTGTCTACTAACCTCAAGGAAACGGACAAGCTGAGAGTACCAACAAGACGTTGATCCGGATTATCAGTCGAACAGTACATGACAATCCTAGAGAATGGCACGACCAGTTACCAATGGTGCTATGGGCATACCGGATGTCACCCAGAAGTTCCATTGGAGTTTCTACATATTCACTTGTTTACGGTGCGGATGCTATTCTCCCAGCAGAGATCAAAATCCCATCAGCCAGGATTGCAGTAGCAACCGGGGGCCACTGGAACGAGGCTGAAGCATCTAACTCCAGAGTATCTGAGTTAGACACTCTGGATTTCAGAAGAAGCAAAGCAGAGGAACGCATTCAGGTGTACAGGAATAGAATTTCCAGGGCGTATAAAAAACTGTGAAACCACGTGTTTTCAAAGTGGCAGATTTGGTCTTGAAGACGTCCAAGCACATCCAGCAAGACATGTCTGCACCAAAATTCTCACCAAAATGGGAAGGTCCTTATACAATCACCAAGGCTTACAGTACCGGTTACTACAAGATCATCAAGGTGGACGGGGGCAAGTTAGAAGCAGTCATCAACGGAAAATGGCGCAAGGCATATCATGCTTGATCATTGTCCGCTTCCGTCTCATGACACAACAATACAAACATTTATTTTCATTACACGTTCAAATTATCAACTTTGCATTAATGAAAAACCCATTTTCACCAATCAAAAACCAATGCAATCTATTCCACAAAGATGTTCAGAAATCTTCTTGACATGAACGTCATTAACAATAAGAGGATACAACTGAATGTGTCTTAGAAGAGGCCATCCAGCAGGTTATAGTTCCTTGAGAGCATCATCTTCAACCTAGCTTGATATCTCTCTGTCCTACTCTTCAAGTTCTGTACTGCCTGCTCCACCTTCTCCGATTCAGCGACAGAGCCTTTTATTCTTCCAAGATAGCCTTCGTAGCAGAAACTACGTTCGCAAGGATGTCGGCTCGATCAACCTTGATGATGTCAAGACACTGTCGTAGCCAACCCACATTGAATCACATCGATTCACAGGTAGACACCATGTTCTCCCACTCTTCAAATTTTGATTCGGCAACGTTACGGATGGGGATACCTTCCATCTAGGCAATCAGGGGAAGAAGGCAGTTCACCGTAGTAACCAAAGCAGATGTACAGTGTTGAACTACATTCCTAGTTGCAATATGGACATACCTCTTCCATACTTTTGTGTATAAAGGCACAAACTCCTTCCGCACCAAGAATCCGCTGATGGTTCGATAGCTAGAAGACAGACATTTCATGTGAATATCGAATGGAAGATCTGCGTTAGGGTATTCATAAGACGAGATACCTAAATTTGGATCATCGAGGTCAGCAGGGGTGGTTGTGTTAGAATTTGAAGGAAGAGGACTGGTCAAATCATCATCATCGACCACTGTCACGCATGGGCGTCTCTGCAAAAAGGGGGGAGAACGAACTGGTACGGCCTTCTGGCGAGCACGAACATGAGAGTCATCGCAAAGTTGTTCATCTTGAACCTCAGATGGGCGTGCGCGTTTAACAGAAGATCCTGGGTGATACGAAGAAAATGATTTGCTGTTGTTCGACATGTTGAAGATATAGAGTTTCTGCAAGAAAAGCCTATCAATGAATGGCGGTTTTAAACCCCGCATACATGTTGAAGAAAACCCTAAGAAAGACCGAATCATCTACAACAGAGCTTATCCTGAGGTCTCAACGCCGACCAAGTCGTGCTTTTCTCCCAAACCCTAGTTTGACCAGCTCCACCTGGCGATGTTTATGCGGTAAATATGTATTTACTCTAGCTTGGTCATTTTAGGATACAAATTTGTCACCATCTCGTGCCTACCCCACAATAGTGTAACTATTATGTGCTAGGCAGGGGACTTAATGTTGATGGTGGATTTTCATTTAAGGCTAAAATTGTAAAAAGCCAAGAAATTATGCGCTGACATCCAGCAAAGGATAGAGCCACTGATAAGTGATGAATACTTCTCCACTTTACTAATTCATCCAGGTTGGAGCATGTAGCAACAATCTCTTATACCCTGTGAATTTATAGCGTTATCAATTAATACATGACTAGCCTTGTATTTCCTGTTCCGCTGAACTCTCATTATTAGTGTGGCATGACGATTGAGTGTTGCTCTCAGCAGATTAACATGAATCTCCAAACGTTGATAATGAGGTATGCACGAAATACTCGTACAGGATACATCTCTCGGTGTGTTATACTAGCCCGATCAAACATATTTGAATCTGGACTGTCCATATCAGTCTCAGAAACAATCACGGCCACACAAGTCGGCCGCACGATTTAACCATCCTAGAGGATCCTCAGCAGGAGCAGGCTACTACATTAATGACCACCAGCAGGCCCACTTATGCCCTGGTCGGTCGAATACCTACCATGCCTCCCAAACTACCACCGAACACCAGCCTGAAGTTGGATGTCAAAACTGGTATGAAGCATCTTGGAGGAATCGTACAAACAAAGGCCGCTATGGCAGTCTCAAGTTCATCACTACGTCCAACTTCACCGGCGTGGTTGGACGGCGTTGATCATCTCAAAGCCGGCCGAACAAGCGTCGTGGTGTACACCGGCGTACCTTCTTCCTACCTGCATGACCGACTCTTCCTTAACCTGACCAGATTGCAATATACGTTTGTCCGAAGTTGTGTCAGCGTGAAGAATTGAGGGTCGCAGGAAATTCCACTAAAGGTCCCAAATTGATCACGACCATCCAATTTCACCGGCATGATTGGATGGATTAGATCGGACCCATAGCCAGGTATTGGCACGTTCACCACCGACCCAACGTGGGCCCCACATGGCCGGCCTCCCCAAAAGAGAAGCGTGGCTTGCCAATTCGTCCAACCAAAGCAGCGTGGACGTGAAACCCTAATTAGGGTTTGCGGCATATCACATGTGTCACAAATCAGTCTCAACCATCCATCTTCGCAGGCATAGATGGAGGGTGTAGATGTAGATTCAAAGGGCCCCGAGCATGTCAACACAATCACCGTGGGGCCTCCTACATACATGACTAATCGGTAAAGACAAACTATGGTTGGTTGTCTCGATTCGTGCGCCCAAACTAGGCATGGCCACGCGTTTTCAACTGCAAATCGATCTCGACCACTCAACTTTGCCGGACAAATTGAGTGGCTTAGATCACATCTTCACGGGACGGTAAGGTACGGACGTGTACATTGGCCTGCCGACTGCACGCCTGACTGATCGGCCAAGACCGACCATGGTTGGTCGTCTCGAAACGTGCGCCCGAAGTAGGCACGACGTGCGGTCTTCAATTCCTTTGCGGAATGGGATTTCTGTCGCAAATCAATCTCAGTCGCTCCTCTTTGCCAGACAAATTGAGTGGCTTAGATCGCATCTCCATGGGACAGTGAGGTACAGACACCTACACCAGCATGTCGTCTACACGCATGCCCAATCGGCCCTGCCAAAAATGTGTCCCATGCTTGGATTCGACCAAGCTAAAGGTTGGTGTTCGAGCACCTCCTAAACCCTAATCCGACGGTCGCAGATGTGGGTCGCAAGCCATCTCGTCCGTCCAACTTCACCATCTTGGACGGACAGCCTAAAACAGGAGTTAGGCGACCAGTGAGGCATCACCACGATCACCGTCCACCACTCTTCCACACAAAGTGATCGGCCAAGTTAGGACTTACCTGTACAACCTCCAAACGATCACTCGAAGATGGCTGGACGTGATGCTATTTTAAGATGCTTAATCCGCGACTTACTCCGTTAAGCCTTAAAACAACGATGCTTCACACATGCTGAATATATTCGATGCATTACCTGCATAAAATACACACGATACTTCACAAGTATCGACTTCCTAAATAACTTAGTTATTTAATTTAACATCACATGTTACTTTTTGTGGGTCCCACGATCCACACATTCGAGACATCAAACATTCACAAACTGGGGGATATTTACTGGGGTATTGGTCTGGTGGTTTCAGCGTGAACCGCATAACGCGCCATCACAAGAACGTGTCAGGAAGACATGGACGGTTAGTGATGATGGGAGAAGTGGGCAAGACTGATCGTGTGACACTAACACACGCAACTCCACTACTCCATAACTCCACTTCCCATGAGAGACTGGGTTAGGATCAATGACTTGTATAAATAGGTTCTCCTCCCCATTTCCAAGACAGAACAAGACAACACAAACCAAGTGTTGATACAACCGTATCCAAACACCAGAACTGATAGCTTACATTCTGCAAGCCAGTTCATCTTTCTGATACAAGTCATACACAGCCAACACCTCCACAATCTCAACACCTTCTTCGCTTCCCTCCCTAAGACCAACCCCATCTCCTTCACTTTGTGACCGAAGCAAGTTTGGAACGGCCATTTCTTGGTTTAGGTCGGAGTTGTACAGATTGATTTCTTGAATCACAAGCACTCCCGTGCAGTGCATTTGTTTAGGGTTTAGATTCATTTCTCATCCACACACCCCAAATTACCAAAACCAGCAGAAATAGTTTTCACCCATAAACAATTGGCGACCACAGTGGGAGCTTAATCTCTCGGTTGTAAAGTCAATTTATTCAGTACCATTCGATCGGTTTCAAGATGGTTGGTCTTAGGACCGCCTCAACGGCCTCAAATCCTGGTGATTCCTCCAACAGAGATACCCCTCCTCCCAACGGCATACCTGATGGTATAATCAGGAGACTTCCAACGTTGATTTAACTTGCGCGGGTACAAGAGATTCATACGAAGAACATGGAGCTAATCAAGGAAGCGACAAAAGGCATACTTGATCTCCTTGTCAAGATCATATCAGAGATGAGCGTTACGGAGACTTCTACACCGGGGACTGGTCCCTCTCAAATCAAAAGTTTTACTACGAACCAGAGACCAGTGGATCAGGAAGCGACATCTCTAGTGGAAAGTTTGTTTGAATTTTTACACCTCTTGAAGAATCAGCGAACGGAGACGTTTGCTGCAATTAACCAGATTGCCATGAACGTACACCTGGCTCCTTCACGCCCAGAAGTCCTAAACACATCGGAAACATCTGTAAATAATGTCACATTTACATTGGACGACATGATGACGGAGGAAGGTCACAACCGGGCCCTGCATGTTACCGCACGCATCAAGGGTTCAGAGTTCAGGAGGGCCCTCATCGACACAGGAGCATCTTCGAATGTGATTACTCTCAAGACTCTCAGGGCAGCCAAGGTTCGACCATGCAAGATCATACGACATCCTACCACAATGACAGACTTTGAAGGAAACCAGACCAGCATATACGGGTATGTCAATCTGAATTTATCAGTAGGGCCCGTTCAGTCAAAAGTGAAATTTGAAGTCATAGAGAAGGATCCGGACTATCATATGATACTAAGGAGACCGTGGCTTCATGACAGTATGGTCGTCCCTTCAACGTATCACCAGTGCCTGAAGACCATGCTGAATAAGGAAGTCATATGTATTCCTGCATCATTGTCTCCTTACGCACCAATATGCGGAGTGAAGCTGTTCGAGCCAAGGGAAACTCCGCGGGAAGGATCAGACAAAGTCCTTTGCACCCCACTCCTCACATGGGCGTCAATCCGGGATTAGGACCGACTTGCATCATTGAGGGCTATCCATCACGACGCACCTTTGCTGACCAGGCACCCTTCTTTATCCGGCGAAACCGCAACCCACGTCCACACCAAGAGAGAACGAGCTTTCGAGGCAAGCCGTGATCAGAAGGGGAAAACAATATACCGACGCTGCTGTTAGCAATTAGCAGGGGAGACTGGTACCCAGTCTCTCCGCCCAGATGAATGCTTCAAGAACAACGGGCCACAAGAGGAGGTATTGGACGCTCCGCGACAGCTATAAGATGGCACCAACTCCACAAATGACGAGCTCGAGACTGTTACCATCGGGAATGAAGAATCTCCCAGGCCTGTCTCTATCAGTTCGACTTTTTCCACAGACGTACGCGCGATTCTTGTCCAGCTTCTCAAGGAGTATCAAGATGTATTCGCCTGGACATATGGGGAAATGCCTGGTCTGGATGAAAAATTGGTCACCCATCATCTACATGTCATACCTGGATCCAAGCCGATCAAATAGTCTCCGAGGCAATTCAGACACGAAGTGGAAGAGCAAATCAAAAACGAAATTCAGAATTTGATAGATGTTGGCTTCATCAAACATATTCATCATCCGACCTGGTTAGCTAACGTGGTACCAGTAAAGAAGAAAAACAGACAGATCCGGTGCTGCGTAGATTTCAGAGACTTGAACAAGTGCTGCCCCAAGGACGATTTTCCTCTGCCCAACATCGACATGTTAGTGGACTCCACTAGTGGACACGGCATGTTCTCCTTCATGGATGGTTACAGCGGCTACAATCAGATAAGGATGTATGAACACGATGCAAGTAAGACAGCCTTTCGAACCCCCCTTGGAAATTTCTACTATACCGTTATGGCATTCGGTTTAAAGAACGCCGGTGCAACATATCAGCGTGGTATGACGGCAATCTTCCACGACATGATGCATAAATAAGTAGAAGACTACGTAGATGATATTGTGGTCAAGTCAAGAGATCGAGCAGACCACACCGGAGTCTTACGATAATTGTTCGAGAGGTGTCGAGAATACAAATTGAAGATAAACCCTTTGAAATGCGCTTTCGGTGTCTCTTCGGGCAAATTTATAGGATTCCAAGTAACTGCAGAAGGGATTAAAGTAGACCCGTCCAAGACTCAAGCCATCCTCACGATGCCGCCTCCACGAACTGTGAAGGAACTCCAAAGCTTCATGGGCAAGGTGAACTGCATTCGACATTTTATACCTGGTCTGGACCAACTTATTGCCTCATTCACCCCCTTGCTGAAGAAAGGAGCCAGCTTCGTCTGGACCGCAACCCAACATGAAGGGTTTCGAAAGATTCAACGAATACTGTCATCTCCAGCAATCATGAAGTCTCCCGTCCAAGGGAAGCCGCTGTGTCTCTACACCGCCTTCAGTGATACCGTCGTCGGAGCTTTGCTCGCTCAAGAGGACGACGAGGGAATCGAAAGTCCCATATACTAGTTCAATCGAATATTAAGAGATGCTGAACTCAGAAATCCCATGGCGGAGAAAGCATGTTTAGCTCTAATCCATTCCATTCAGAAGTTTAGGCATTACCTACTGTCCAACAAGGTGGTACTCGTATCTAAATCTGATCCTGCAAAGTTTTTACTTTCAAAACCAGTCCTAACGGGAAGGACAGCCAAGTGGCTTCTCCAAATGTCAGAGATGGACATAACATGTGCATCTCCTAGAGCTATCAAGGGGCAAAAATTCGCAGACTTACTAGCAGCATTCCCTGGAGAAGGCACTATGGGGCTACACGAGGATCTTCCTGGAGAATTTCCAGACATCTCTGTTGTCGAGGAAAAAGTGTGGTTGTTGTATTTTGATGGCTCTGCCACCCCTAACAATAACACCGGAGGAGCCGGCGTGGTCTTAGTATCCCCAACTGGGGAAGTATTCTCACACTCCTTCAAGCTGGACTTCCAATGCACTAACAACTCAACAGAGTATGATGCCTTCCTCATAGGGTTGTCAATAGCCAAGCAAGCAGGAGTCACACGTCTGGAGATAAGAGGTGACTCCAAGTTACTGGTGAACCAGATGAATGGAGTGTACGCATTGAAGGAAGTAACGCTAGCTCCATATCGGTCAGAAGCACAAAGGTTACTAAACTACTTTGCCGATGCAACCATAATCCATGTTGGTCGCAGCAACAACAAACACGTCGATTGTCTAGCCACGCTGGCGTCCAAATTGAAGTTTGAAGGTTTGGAAGAAACCCTGACAGTAAAGAGGAGAACCATAGAATCAACATGGTTTTCACAATACAAAGACACCAAGATTTGCGATTGGCGAACTGTGATCATTCATGAGCTCAGCAGCTCACGTTCCCAAGGAAAGGTCAGTCTCAAAACCCTGCAGAACTTCTTCATGCTTCATGGTATGTTATATCATCGAAACCCGGATGGTTCCCTATCGAGATGTCTTGGGGATGATGAAGCACAACTACAGCTTAATCGGGTTCACAATGAAATTTGTGGACAATCACTGGTGGTAACGCTTTACCGACGACTTCAACGCTTGGGATATTACTGGCCATAGATGGAGGCTCAATCCCGACTGCTTCAGAAGTCCTGCTCAAATTGTCAAGCACTGCCACACCAATTGGAGGTTTTTAGTGTGAACCACATTGGGGACTGGAGAGAGCCGTACATTAGCTATCTCCGCGACGGGGCAACTCCTGCTAGTCAAAAGAATGCTGTCAAGATAAAGCAAAAGGCCAAGCGGTTCATATTTCACGAAGGGATCTTATACCGCAAGAGCTTCGGAGGTGATCTATTAAGGTGCCTGGCTGGGACAGAAATCCCGGTTATGCTGAAGGAAACACACGAAGGGGAACATCAAGGGAAGAGGAAATTGTTTCTCCAGATACACGAGAAATACCATTGGCCGACCATGGAGGACGATGCAGCTGCTTTTGTTCAAAGCTGCCACAAGAATATTAATTAGAATACTGGTCTTTGAACCGAGCATAATTAATAAAATTAATGACCATGAGGTCGTCGTAAAAATATTAAGGTTGGAATCTAGAATGATGATCCTTGGATTCAGAAACCCTAATTTGATCAATTTATGATCAATTCATGGTTCGTCAGAAGTTTAACCATGAGACGAAGGAGGGAGCGACTACATGGGACCGTTGATCAACCATGTAGTGTCCATATGCTCACGTGAGAAAATACAAATAACTCCTGAAGAGTTGACGATTTGTTGGTGAAAGAATGATTAAATGCTGGTTTAATCATTTATTCGAAAATGCTCGTCTGAGTCTTAAGTGAGAAAACCTAATTAATTATGACGGAGTAAGGGACCGACCATGGGGTCATGAAACCGTCCCTGGGTAGTCACATGACCGCCTGATGATCACTTCATGAAAATCCAAAGTGTTTGGAAGAGTCTTGGACCTAATACGTGCAATTGTGCAAATTAGGTCAAAACTGTGAAACTTGATGGGACCGGCTTCTGTAAGCCAGAGAGCCAATCTTGGTCGGTCAAGATAGCGCACTCTTGTCCCCAAGGCGTCCGCGTCTCAGTCTTGAGAATTTTGATATTTTCTGGCGTGGAATTGAGCATCCATTCGAGAAAATATGCCAAAATTAGGGTTTCGACGAAACTGAGGAAAACACCATGAGATGATGGAAAATAATTATAAAATAAGGAATAAGGAGGCGTGGACCGCCGATGCCAAGGCATGGTCGTCCGGTCATGACCACGGTCCCGTGGTGCCATTTTCCTTAATTTTATAATATTTTTGATGATTTTATAAAGAATTCATGAATTTTAAGAAATTTGATGAATTTAGGGAGTTTCCATGAATTTAAGGAGTTTTCATGAGTTCAAGGAAGCAAAAAATATTAAAATAATAAAAACACGGGCGTGTGGGACCGTGGGGGCATGGCCGGCCGGCTAGGGGCCCGGTCCCACGAGTTTTCATAATTTTTATATTTTGTAAGTATTTTTCATGATTTGAGGGAATTTTTCCTAATTTGAGAGAAATACCATGAAATCAAGGAATTTGATGAATCCAAGGAAAAATAAAATAAATTAATAAAACAAGGGGCGTGTGGGACCGGCTAGTGGCCCGGTCCCACAAGTTTTCATAATTTTATTTATTATTTGATGATTTGTGCAAAATACCATGAAATCAAGGAGTTTTTTCATGAAATTAGAGAAATAATAATAATAATAAAATAATGAGGAATAGTGAGGTGTGGGGCCGGCTGGGACCAAGGCATGGCCGGTTGGCCAACGGTCACGCCCCACACTTCTTTCCTTAATTTTATATTATTTTTTACGAATTTATGAAAATACCATGAAACCGAGGAGTTTCCTCGAGACGAAGGAGATTTAATAAAATGAGAGAATTTTCATCAAATGATGGAAAATAATAAAAATGCATTAAAAATATAAAACTGGCGTGGGATTGACCACGACACGGTCGGTCGTGTGTCCGTGCTCCCAGCACCCTGGTCAATATTTTTACTTATTTATTATTTTCTTCCCTATTTTGCATAGGTTCATCGTTTCGTTGTATTTTGACATACTCGTTCGTGCGGTGACTGTTAGTGTATCGTCATTGAATACACCTTCACCATTTGAATCGGGGCTTACTTAGAGGTAGCTTAGACGCCCGGTTGTTGATTATTTATTACTAATTGTGGAATTCGGTGGAGAATAATTCACAAAACTGAGTAATAAAATGTTTATTATTAATTCATAAGATCAGCTGAGGATTCGACTACGAATTCAGAATAATAAAGTGAGCATTACCATTCCATGGGATCGTAGATTCGACCATAGAATCGGAGTAATTAAGATTTATCTATTACCATTTATGAGACCAGTTGTGGATTCGATCAGGAAATCGGAGTAATGAGATAATATAGTTATTGTTATTCTATGAGATCAAGCCGTGGATTCGATCATAGAATCAGAACAATTGTTTATTGTCATTCCTTGGGACCAGTCGTGGATTCGACCATGTAATAGGAGCAATTGTTATTGCCATTCCATGGGACCAGTCGTGGATTCGACCATGGAATATGAGCAATAAAAGATTATTCTGAGAATTCAGTAGTGAATGTCACGGTAGAATTAATCTTAATTAGGAATAATTAACTTTGTGGCTCTATACTAGCAGAGCAAGCTGTCTAGGAGCATTAATTATCCCGATATGAGCTTTTCGGCAAGTCATATCCTTTATATAGTCAGGGTAAACTCGTTGTTTGTTCCGGAAGATGTTATCGCTCTATACTAGCATAGCAAGTTGTCTAGGAGCCGTCCATATCGTGATACTATATAGAAATAACCACTGAAAGTGTTCAGTATTCATGAGATATGCCGTTGTCCAGTCGTGAGACTACATATCTACATGTACTCTGAGAGAAAGTACTCTCTGTTGAGAATTCGATGAGACACCCGTGTCTCAATACTCACGTCTGATTGCTGGATCAGAGCTTCGTATAATTATGAGTTTACGATTTTATCCCTTATCGCCATCTACATTAAGTCCCCTGCTTACTGAGGAAAGCTGTGTTCCTCAGTCAGCATTAAATGGTGATTTTCCGGCCATAAATAATAACACCAGTAATTGAACTTAGTCGTAAGTTGAGACGTTACTGGATTTTGATAGTACGAGCAAACCATGACTTGAAGGAATATCCCAGTGGCATGATAGAGCGTCGTTTGGTGAGCATAAATTGGTGTTGAACCGCAGATTTGGACGACGAGTCCTTGGTCGTTTAGGATTCGCGGGCCGTGCCCAATAAGGAAATCCTTTTTTTAGGAATAGACGCTCGTTCGTTCGTTAGTTTAGGGAACAAACAAAATAGACCTGAGTCTAATGACATAAAATTTTGTTTATGAGCTTTCAAGAAAACCAAAATTTTATTTTTTAAATATGTGAGATTTTACAAAGTGGAATAAACTCTCGTTTCAAAGATGGATGCTCGTTTTTTTTTTTTTGAATAGACGTGCGTCTATTAATAATAAAATTTTGTTTATGAGCTTTCATGAAAAACTTTTATCTCGATCTTTCAGAAATCTTTGAGAATATATTCTCGCTTCAAAGACAGATGCTCGTGCGAGGGAGTAAAAATATATAGATATATTTTTCAAATTTACGTGAGTTTCACGTCAAATATTTATATATTTTGTAAAACCATGTTTTAGTTTTGAACAATTGTTGAAAGTAAACATGGTTAAATAATGTTTGTATGTGAGTTTTCACAATTGTAGAATGGACGTCTGTCCGGTTTTTGAAAAACCAGTGGATGTTAAGATTCACGTGAGTTGTTCACGGTTTTATGAAAATCAAGTCATGATTTTGAATAATGAATTTTGGTCGTCCTTGCAGGTTTGACGGAACGAGCGGGTTTTCAAAATTCTGATGTTATAATCACTATAGCTAGTGAGATTGTAAACATGTGAGAGTTGGATTGTTACCATTTTTGACGCTGATGTGAGCACCTTTGTTATGATTTAATTTCACTGCTTTAATGAAATTTGCACCTCTGAATGACATTCTGAAGTAGATATATCAGATGGATACCACAACTACTTTGCAGAGATGTCAAATGGTGGTTATGAGACTCCTTTAGTTGATGAAGAGGAAGAAGTGGTGACTAAGAGTTCTCCAAATGCGAATGAATTCTTCTTGGTTCAATATAAACCCAAAAAACGTCACCCAGGTTCGAGCACTGTAAAGTCCCCTGTCTCTTTGGTGAGTCGTTAGCGCTCCTTACATCATGAACTTTTCTTGTCCGTGCAATTAGGATCGCGAAACCAATATTTGTTATCCCGTTGCAGAACTTTCCTCCATCAATTATTGACGGTCTTCGATTCTCTGCGGATGGTCAGACGGTTTCTGACTCGAGTGTGGAAGAAGAGGCTGAAGTAAGTATTTCTCCATATAACAAATTATGATATTTTGTAGATAAAATGTTCATTGTTGAGAATATATCCAGGAGGATGTCTTCATGGAAGTAGAGAGTGCTGATACTCGGTCATCCTCTGAGAATAGAGATGGAGGAATTCCAAAGGTTCGGAACCGAATGGAAGTAATGAGCCTCTTGATGTTGACACGGGCAATCCCAATTCCTTGAATGCTTCGGTGACCTCCCAAGTAAGTACATATCTTGTAACCTCTTCATAGAAGTATGAAATTTCTGATTTGTGAGTTAATGAATGAGAATCCATGTGAATATGCACGTA
This sequence comes from Papaver somniferum, assembly GCF_003573695.1. NCBI lineage: Eukaryota > Viridiplantae > Streptophyta > Magnoliopsida > Ranunculales > Papaveraceae > Papaver > Papaver somniferum. Next base: position 184,386,670 of record NC_039358.1, read on the forward strand.
CTTTTGGCGAAATACGCCGTCAGAAAATTTCAGGCTTCAGCTTTTAATGAAAACACCGTAAAATCTTCGTCCGGAATCGTATTTTCAATGTCTGCATATGTATCCTCAAGCCCAGGAAATTTCCAAGATTTTTCAAAGAAGATTTTTAAGGTTTGAGCATGTTCAGGTCCTGAAAAGGCGAAATAGTAAACTTCCAGGAGACTTTCAGAACTTTTCCAGATGGTATGTTGCTCGATGTTTTTGTCACATCTCCTTGATCGTTCATCGGATTGTTATGAAATTTTGACACATTGTAGAGGACATCCATACTAAGAGAATGGTATACAAACCATATTCAGATTCCTTGTATATTGCTCCCAGTTCACCTTTTAGTACAGGGCAGAGTGCAGTTTCTCCTGACGAGGTTGTCGTAAAACGTATTTTCACGACTTTCATGCTATTTGTTCATATCTCGGGTGCATGATGATGAACTTTGATGATGTTTAACTTCTTGAATACTTAATTTTATAATCTCACTTGGTTTCATGTTTAGATTGCTCTAACCTCATGTAATCTTCGTATCAGGTGCCAAATACCGAAGTTGAGGATATTGAAACCAATAAGGATAACTCGAGCTGGTATGGAGTTGTTGATGAAGAGACAACCATCCTTGCACTTCAAGGCCATGAGAAGGTTGTCACTGAAGTTATGAAAACTTCGATTGTTGCTGCTTCAGTGATAGAAGAAACCGAGCCACCAGCAGAGAATACTGAAGAAACTGTTGCCCTGATTGTAGAGGCTGCCCCAGTAACTGAGAATCGTGTAGTGGTGTATTAACACCCAAGTGCAGGGGTTGTTTTGGTCCTCCATTCGATGCATCACTCCCATACAACGAACTGGTTGGTGGAGGATTTCAATGCTATTGATTCATTTGAGATCAGGACCCTTTGATTGGTACATGAGCATGGTGCTTGCAGCCATCTTGTCTTTCTCAACCGTAAAACATCACGTCTGAAACCCTGGTCACGGGACCATAGCTGAGGTTGCTTTCGAGAGGGGATGATTTAATGACCATGGTTTCATGTCCCGGCGGTAGCATCACTTTTATGATGAATGATTAGCACGAGAGAGTCTGGCGTCACAAGTCTTGGACTGTAAAACTGATCGTCATGAACAGTGGATCGTCAGTCCCCAGTATTTTGTTAAATCTCTCCTTTTCGTTTCCTCTTCTTCTGGCAAGACTTGGATAGAGGACCCAAGTAGAAAATTGATGTAAAGACACAGGTGTTCGAAGTTGGAGGTACCTTGATGAAGGACTTAGCGAAAAGACCTGGTGGACACCGATCGACTGTGGAAGTTATGAATCCCGTCTAAGAATTGCTGCATGCATGTTGTACGCTCTGGAAGCTGTAGGAACCTCATACGACGTCGTAATTTTATGCTTGAGCCCAACTTTTGAAGCTAAGAGATTGAGTTGTCTAATGAGATAAGAATCACTCAATTTGGAGTTGTAGAGGTCATCCAACGAAGCGTGCACATTTGTAATTTGTAATCCCGTACAAATTTTTCAGATTTCGTAGACCTGACGGTAAAGGCCATATCTTTCAGCTCGTATGTCCGATTAACGCACCCTTTTGGTATGTTGTATAAGAGACATAGACGAATATCGTTCGTTGAGGAAACATTGTCCCATTCCTCACCCATTGGTACGTTTTTGCAAACCCATTGCCTGAAGTGTGTTGTATCTCATTTGTAGAGGTGATGAGAACATCTTGTAGAAGACTCTGGATTATGCCCACCAGTCGTGCCGGCTTTGGGAAGACTTTCATGTTATCAGGTCTACGCATCTTGATATGAATCATTGATTCTTAGAGAAGTCCGCTTCATATGTAACACTTCACAGAATGATTAGTTGATGAAGCCCTGAGGATTTTGCTCCTGAGACCGTTGTTGGTGCTGAAACCATTACACTCCAGAGATATTTGTCGATGTTGAGATCATGGATTGTGCTCCTCCAGAAATTATTGTTGATGCTGATACCATGGTTGAAGTTGCTCCAAAGACCGAAAATACTAGTATCTTTGCTCCTCCATCCAGTGAGCCTTTTAATGAGCGTCCCTAAGATGAAGGTGTACTGAGAGTTCAACTTGAATGCTCCTGAAAGCATAACTTCATCATGAACTGGCTTTGTCAGTAAGTCGACGTTGTTGCAGTAGATAGAAGTGGCAGTTTTCATACTGGATATGATTGGTGAAGAAAGGAAGTTCCTCAATCATGTAGGGGCTTGTGATGTAGAGAAATCCTGTTGATGAAGTTTCGTGGAATCACCTCAGGTTGCCCAGTGTATGTTGAAGGAGTTAGCGCCATCCACGTATGAATGATGTTGCATCTGCTTCGGAAGTATTATCCTGGGATAATAAAGACTTATCGATTGTAGTTTAGTTACACTTTGATCGTGCTGGTGTTGAATCAGTGTGTCATCGTCGAGATATTGGTGCTGAAGCCACATGCGAAGGTGTACTCTTTGATTGGGAGTACAATTTGAATATTTCTTAGGTGCTTGAGCGTTGAAGCGCATATTACTTAAGCATCGAAGGTCTTAGATTTGATCGTCTCGACCCTGAAGTATCTTCTGTTGATTCAACATACCTTTCGTTGTAGTAGTGGGTTTCGACACTTGTGCATACATCAGAGCTTTCTGATTTTGTGGAACACATGGAATTGCAGGAGAAACGTCCAAAGTGTTCTTTACCATGTTTGGATGTCAGTAATTAATGTTTCGGTGCTTGACTCGGAGAAATGTCAGATTCAACCACTTGGTAAAATACTAATGCGGTGAAGCTACCATTCATAACGTCTTGTAGAGTTGCTAGCATAATTAAGTCCCCATGCTAGGATAGCATGTGAGGAAATAAATGACATAGACATGGAATGTGACTTGCCTGAGTGCGGAACCTCTTGATGAATGTCTATGCATCTTTTGCAGGTTCTTGCTTCAACCTCGTCAAAGTTTGAAATTCCTCAAAGTACTCTGATGATGGAATGTTCGTCAAATCTTCTGGATCAGAACTTTATTCGTTGGGGAGATGTGTAACCAAAGGCTCTTTGTAAGTACCCATATTTTTAGCGTGGATCCACGCTCGTCTGAAGGATATGTCATATCCTGGATCTTCCTGATTATGTGAAACTTGGTTTCTATCCAGGTTGAACTTATGTGCACTTTGATAGTGATGCAGCCATAAGTATTTCCGAGCGCTCCATCAAGGCCTCTGATTGAGATGGGAGCATGAGTAGCTTCTTGTCGAGTGATTCCCTTGGATCCAATGGTTTTCAGTGGAATGTTGTTGACGGCGGTGCCAGCATCGATCAACGTTCTTCCAAATTCGTTTCTTCTGAGATTGACTGTGGTAAGCAGTCCCCAGTCATACATCTCTTGATCTGCAGCTGGAGGCTCAAGAAGTATTTCCGGAATAGACTTCTTGACACGATGTGGTTCTGTGAACATGTCTCTCCTTTGTGCCTTCGACAGATAAAGCAATTCACATTCGACGGATTGAACTGCCACTTTGATAGGTTGTTCAAAGAGTGTAAAGGTTCTGACTGGGAGAGGATTCTTGTGTACTCCTTCAGTCCCCAGTTGAAGCTATTGTGGATCAACCTTCTCTTTGAAAATTTGCATCGAAGATCCGCAGTCTCTTGTGGGATGATTGACGAACCTGTGGAAGCGGCAGTAACGAGGACTTTCCATGTCTTCTTCAGTTGTTTATTTCTTGACATATGGCAACTTGATTGCACCATCTTGGACCCATACATCCAGGAGTTTGATCACCTCTTTAATTTTGAAAGTCATGTGCTTCTTGATCAGGAACTCTTGTGCATTGGTCAGAGGCTTGTGCATCTTGCCCATCCTTCATTTGTGATTTTGAAGGAGCTGGGGTATGCTTGCGCAGCGGTTTGACTTTCCATTTGATCCCTTCTCCAACAGTGTTTGTGGAAGGCTGGAGGTTTTACTGCTTCTTGATCAGACGTCTGCCATCTCGAGTGTCTCGCGGTTCTTCAGACTTTGTAACTTTTGTTCTTTCCAGTAAAGCGGGCACAGTGGTTGTCGATCTCTTCGCCGCTTCATGAAGCTCTGAGAAGGTCTGGAAACGAAGATTTTCCAATAAATCTATGTAGACCGGGATCATGCCGTTGAAACACAAGTCTACCATTTGATGCTCCGTGACGTTTGGACAATGACAGTCCAAGGCTTGAAATTTGAACCCTTTCACATAATCATCGGGATGTTCACTGCTCCTTTGAATCATCCTTGATAGATCACAGAGAGCGACTTGCTCTGACACGAAGAAGTATTTTCTGTAGAAAGCATTAATCATCTCTCCCCAATCGGCGATACTTCCTGGTGCGATGTTGTCGTACCAGGTGTATGCCCTGCCTTTCAAGGATTTTGAAAATTCCTCCAGACGGACGACATGGTTGTGCTCATTTTCGCCCAATAATTCCAGAAACCGAGAAATATGTATTTGAGTATTGCATGTTCCATCATAAAAAATGAATGTTGGAGCGGTATAACCTTTTGAAAGAGGAATCCTATGTATGGAAGTATGGAGGTTGGTGATGATGGACGAATGATGTCTTGTCTTTTCATCGATCCTCAAAAAAGCACTCCATATCTTCACGAGTGATGAAACTTGCAGGTTCCGTTGCTGGAGAGTCATCTGCAGCTTTGCGGAATTCTTCATCATGTACAACATGGATTGGGGAGATTTCAGGATCAGCGGTTGAAGATGTTTCTTTAGATTTTCCTTTCTCGCGCTGAGGCTGAGTTCGTTCAGACGCAAGCTTGTCTGTGAGAGTTTTAATATAAACACACGACTGCTTCTGTGTTGCAGCCACGTCAGTCTGAACCTTCATGAGATCAACTATGGTAGGTTGATTTCCTATGGTTTCTTCAGGAGACCGATCGAAGAGTGGATTGTTGATGGCGCCAGTGCCGTCACTTGCAGGGGTGATCACTGGAGCACCAGTGCTTGGAGGAGTAGTAGTAACATGTGGCATGACATTGCTGGCTGGAGGAGTGGTATTAGCGATACCACTGAAGCCTGCAATGTTGAGAGGAGTAATACTTGCGATTGCAGTATCACTAGAAATTGCGATGTGAGAGTCGGGTGTTGAACCCGAATTGGTAACTGAACCGGACCTAAGATCAACCATCTTTATGAGATTGTGAGATTACAACCGAGAGAATGATCTCCCACTGTGGTCGCCAATCTGTAGATGGGGAAAAACGATTTGCTGGTTTTTAAGGAATTGAGGAGATGAACGTACGGAGGAGACTCCTCGAACCGAGCGCAATGTTAAACCTCACACAGATACACCGTTGCAAAGGGGGTGTTTTAGATTCGAGAGATCAATCTGTAGTACTCCGGCCTAAATCAAGACAATGACCGTTCCAGAGTAAATTCGGTCACAAGAGAGGATGGGTTGAGCTGTAGGAGGGAAGCTGGGAAATGTGTGGAATCAATGGTAATCAAAGATTGTGGGTGTGTGAATTCGGAATATGATAATCTCTGAATGATTGAAATTGCTCAATTGAGAGTAGTTGCTCAATTGATGAGTTGATGATCTCGTGTTGTCGATGAGACGTGAGATTGATGATACTGTTGATTCTCATCCCTCAATCATGATTCAGAGACTTATTTATATTGCTGGAATTTTAGACACCATGACCCCATGAAGTGTGGCAGTTGATGGAATCAAGGAGTAGGGAAGTGGAGATCGTGTTTGAAACAAGTTGCTCAACGTGTGGAGACTTGGTCGATTTTCCACCCACTACCTCGTGAATTCCTCCAACTGATTGCACGACTTGCTCACATTCCATCGTGTGTTTGAACACACATGCTGTAGACCGCCAGACCAAAACCCTTAGTGATATCCCCCCAAAGTGACATGATTGACATCTCGTGGTATGTTAGTCAATTGATGACTTCGTGGTTTGTTGGGACGATGAGTCCATGTAGTTGCTGAGTTGAACATGATGTTCTGAAACTCATGAATTGAACATATCATGAGACAGAGGTATAGTTCTTACGATGAAGTGAGCAAGTATTGCTCATTCGATGGATCGTTGAATATTGATTGTTGAACAAATATTCCTTGGTTTGAGCAAATATTTATCATCTGAGCAAGTGTTGCTTATGTGATGAATTGTTGAATATTTGATCGTCTGAGCATGTGTTGCTCATCTGATGGATTATTGGAAGGGTATCAAAAATATTAATTAGAATACTGGTCGTTGAACGAAGCATAATTAATAAAATTAATGACCATGAGGTCGTCGTAAAATTATTAAGGTTGGAATCTGGAATGATGATCCTTGGATTCAGAAACCCTAATTTGATCAATTTATGATCAATTCATGGTTCGTCAGAAGTTTAACCATGGGATGAAGGAGGGAGCGACTACATGGGACCGTTGATCAACCATGTAGTGTCCATATGCTCACGTGAGCAAATACAAAGAACTCCTGAAGAGTTGACGATTTGTTGGTGAAAGAATGACTAAATGCTGTCTTAATCATTTATTCGAAAATGCTCGTCTGAGCCTTAGGCGAGAAAACCTAATTAATTATGACGGAGTGAGGGACCGACCATGGGGTCATGAAACCGTCCCTGGGTAGTCAGGTGACCGCCTAATGATCACTTCATGAAAATACAAAGTGTTTGGAAGAGTCTTGGACCTAATACGTGCAATTGTGCAAATTAGGTCAAAACTGTGAAACTTGATGAGACCGGCTTCTGTAAGCCAGAGAGCCAATCTTGGTCGGTCAAGATAGCGCGCTCGTGTCCCCAAGGCGTCCGCGTCTCAGTCTTGAGAATTTTGATATTTTCTGGCGTGGAATTGAGCATCCATTCGAGAAAATATGCCAAAATTGGGTTTCGACGAAACTGAGGAAAACACCATGAGATGATGGAAAATAATTATAAAATAAGGAATAAGGAGGCGTGGGACCATCGAGGCCAAGGCATGGTCGGCCGGTCATGACCACGGTCCTGTGATGCCATTTTCCTTAATTTTATAATATTTTTGATGATTTTATGAAGAATTCATGAATTTTAAGAAATTTGATGAATTTAGGGAGTTTCCATAAATTTAAGGAGTTTTCATGAGTTCAAGGAAGCAAAAAATATTAAAATAATAAAAACACGGGCGTGTGGGACCGTGGGGGCATGGCCGGCCGGCTAGGGGCCCGGTCCCACGAGTTTTCATAATTTTTATATTTTTTAAGTATTTTTCATGATTTGAGGGAATTTTTCCTAATTTGAGAGAAATACCATGAAATCAAGGAATTTGATGAATCCAAGGAAAAATAAAATAAAATAATAAAACAAGGGGCGTGTGGGACCGGCTAGGGCATGGCCGGCCGGCTAGTGGCCCGGTCCCACAAGTTTTCATAATTTTATTTATTATTTGATGATTTGTGCAAAATACCATGAAATCAAGGAGTTTTTTCATGAAATTAGAGATATAATAATAATAAAATAATGAGGAACCGTGAGGTGTGGGGCCGGCTGGGACCAAGGCATGGCCGGTTGGCCAACTGTCACGCCCCAAACTTCTTTCCTTAATTTTATATTATTTTTTACGAATTTATGAAAATACCATGAAACCGAGGAGTTTCCTCGAGACGAAGGAGATTTGATAAAATGAGAGAATTTTCATCAAATCATGGAAAATAATAAAAATGCATTAAAAATATAAAACTGGCGTGGGATTGACCACGACACGGTCGGTCGTGTGTCCGTGCTCCCAGCACCCTGGTCAATGTTTTTACTTATTTATTATTTTCTTCCCTATTTTGCATAGGTTCATCGTTTCGTTGTATTTTGACATACTCGTTCGTGCGGTGACTGTTAGTGTATCGTCGTTGAATACACCATCACCATTTGAATCGGGGCTTACTTAGAGGTAGCTTAGACGCCCGGTTGTTGATTATTTATTACTAATTGTGGAATTCGGTGGAGAATAATTCACAAAACTGAGTAATAAAATATTTATTATTAATTCATAAGATCAGTTGAGGATTCGACTACGAATTCAGAATAATAAAGTGAGCATTACCATTCCATAGGATCGTAGATTCAACCATGGAATCGGAGTAATTAAGATTTATCTATTACCATTTATGAGACCAGTTGTGGATTCGATCATGAAATCAGAGTAATGAGATAATATAGTTATTGCTATTCTATGAGATCAAGCCGTGGATTCGATCATAGAATCTGAACAATTGTTTATTGCCATTCCATGGGACCAGTCGTGGATTCGACCATGGAATAAGAGAAATTGTTATTCCCATTCCATGGGACCAGCCGTGGATTCGACCATGGAATATGAGCAATAATAGATTATTCTGAGAATTCAGTAGTGAATGTCACGACAGAATTAATCTTAATTAGGAATAATTAACTTTGTGGCTCTATACTAGCAGAGCGAGCTGTCTAGGAGCAGTAATTATCCCGATATGAGCTTGTCGGTAAGTCATATCCTTTATATAGTAAGGGTAAACTCGTTGTTTGTTCCGGAAGACGTTATCGCTCTATACTAGCAGAGCAAGCTGTCTAGGATCCGTTCATCTCGTGGTACTATATAGAAATAATTACTGAAAGTGTTCAGTATTCATGAGATATGCCGTTGTCCAGTCGTGAGACTACATATCTACATGTACTCTGAGAGAAAGTACTCTCCGTTGAGAATTCGATGAGAGACCCGTGTCTCAATACTCACGTATGATTGCTGGATCAGAGCTTCGTATAATTATGAGTTTATGATTTTATCCCTTGCCGAAAATCCACCATATACACTTAGTTATTTAATCTAGCATCACATGCTACTTTTTGTGGGTCCCACGATCCACACATTCGAGACATCAAACATGTCACAAACTGGGGGATACTTACTGGGGTATTGCTTTGGCGGTTTACAGCGTGCAGCGCACAACGCGCCATCACAAGAACGTGTCAGGAAGACATGGACGGTTAGTGATGATGGGAGAAGTGGGAAAGACTGATCGTGTGACACTAACACACGCAACTCCACTACTCCATCACTCAACTTTCTCCACTTCCCATGAGAGAAGTGGGTTAGACTCAATTACTTGTATAAACAGGTTCTCCTTCCTATTTCCAAGACAGAACAAGACAACAGAAACCAAGTGTTGATACAACCGTATCCAAACACCAGAACTGATAGCTTACATTCTACAAGCCAGTTCATCTTTCTGATACAAGTCATACACAACCAACACCTCCACAATCTCAACACCTTCTTCGCTTCCCTCCCTAAGATCAACCCCATCTCCTTCACTTTGTGACCGAAGCAAGTCTGGAACGACCATTTCTTGGTTTAGGCCGGAGTTGTACAGATTGATTTCTCGAATCACAAGCACTCATGTGCAGTGCATTTGTTTAGGGTTTAGATTCATTTCTCATCCACACACCCCAAATTACCAAAACCAGCAGAAATAGTTTTCACCCATAAACAACTTTATTTGCAAATTGTAATATAAACCAAAAAAATTAATTTTTGTTTTAAAAAAAATTTAAACTGATACCGAAAGGAAAATAAATGTACGTTCAATTTTTAATTGAGATGCAAATATGGATTTTGTATAATCTTGATGGAAGATGAAGATATAACACATTTATTTTTCGGAAAAGATACTAATATTGTACTAATACCATATATTCAATGATGAGACAAAAATCTTGTTATTATATTTAATTTCCGAAATAATATTAAATATATATACTCTATATTGGGAAATATTATCTAAATAAGGAAAAGACCAGCAAAACCCACTTATAAATTTCCCCAGCCAACAAAATTCCAATTAATGTTTTTTTTTTATATATACAAGCAAAGGCCTTCAACAAGGCTAAAAGTCCCCCTCAACTGCTGGAGCTAGCCAAGCAGGAGGCATAAACCAGTACATAGAAGATTTCTTACGTTTTGCCCATTGAGCTAGCTCATGAGCAACGGTATTACAAATTCTAGGTTGAAAACTAAAGATACAAACAATTAAATTAGAGGAAAATAATTGAATGTCTTTAAATATGTCATCTGTCATAGAATCGCCATCAAAAGAACCTAAAGAGAATTGTTCCACCAGATTCTTAGCATCACTTTCAATGATGATATGGGTCATCTTTTGTTCCACTGCTTTTTTAAGAACTCCCCAGATAGCTCTGGCTTCCGCTTCTTCTGCAAACGAAACTTCAAAAACCATAGCAGCACAGAAAGAGGCTTTGCTAGTAATATCTCTCATCACATAACTTGCACCGTTATCTCCAGAGATGTCATCAAAGGCTCCATCAGTGTTACATTTGATCCAACCAACCAAAGGGAACATCCATTTGTGATTTAAAGCTATAGGTTTTGTGAAAATTGCAACAAAAAGGTTTTTCCTAGTGAGGAGCATTTCCCTGGCTCTTTCTATGACAGACTCATGATTTTCAGACACGTTTTGAAAGACCAAGTTATTTCTACTGGTCCATAGAGACCACAAGATAGCAACAAAGAGTTGTTGAGCATCATCAGGTAATCTAGAGTTTTGATCCAGGAGCCAGAACATAACCCACTGCTGAAAAGTTTTTTGAGTAAAGAAAGAAGTGTTTATGCAAAAACTGGACAAGAACCAAACCTTAGAAGCAAAAGGACACAAAACCAAAGTATGCATAATGTTTTCATGAGGATCCTTGCATCTAGCACATTCAACAGAATGCATGGGAATTCTAGTGTGGAGAACAGTTCTAGCTGGGAGAACATTTTTAGCAGCTTTCCAACGGAAGAGTTGAATTCTGTAAGGAACTATAATCTTCCAGATATGTAACCAAAGAGTTTTACAGGGAGAGGGATTTAATCCTCGAAGTCCTAAGTAAGCAGATTTTGAAGAAAATTTACCATTCTTCGAAAGGTCCCAAGCCCTCCTATCAGGAGTGCAAAGCTAGATTAAGGGAATTTTGACAATCTTCTTAACAGAAGCATCATCAAAGTGAGTAGAGAGTCTAGAAACATTCCAGGTTGTAGTATTGTTATCAATGAAATAATCAACTTTAATGCTAGGGTCCTGAGGGGTAAGAGGATTGGGAGTAGCATATCCCAAAGTTGGAATCCATTTATCACACCAGGGGTTGATAAACTTTACATCCCCAACAATCCAAGAAACAAAGGGTTTAATCAACTCCTTAATAGCATGAAGGCATTTCCAGGTCCAAGAGCATTTATCAGGGCATTTAGCATTCAGAAAATCAGTTCTAGGGAAATATCTAACTTTTAAAATCTTAGCCACCATGCAATCAAGGTTTTCAATAATTTTCCAAGCATTCCTAGCTAACATGGAAAGATTATTTAGCTCAGTTTTCTAAAACCCAAGCCACCTTCAGATTTAGGAGAGCACAGAGTATCCCAACCCAAAAGATAGAGCTGCCTATCTTTTGGGTCAAGAGATTCTCCCCACCAGAATTTGCAGAGATGGACTTCCATCTATCTGCAGAGGTACTTTAGGATAAGAAAAGCCCCCATCTGATACAAAGGAATAGCTTGGCCAATATGTTTAACCAAAGTGGTTCTAGTAGCCTGAGAGAGGAGCTTGTGAAGCCAGACAGTAATTCTGGCATCCACAGCCTGAAGAATGCCCATATGGGTTTGGATTTTAGAAGCTTTGAAAACAGTAGGAGTACCAAGATATTTTTCGCCCAAATCTCTGCTTTGGATATCCAGAATGTTATCCAAAAGGGCTTTCCTATGTTCAGGGATTTTCCTACTAAAAAGAATACCAGATTTATCAAAATTAATTTCCTTCCCAGAAGCAAGGCAATACTTTTGAAGATAGCCCTTTATAACAGTAAAGTTTTCAGTAGTAGCAGATGAGAAACGAAGAGAGTCATCAACAAACAGGAGATGAGTCATTTCTGGGGCATTTTTACAGATTTTGATACCCTTAAGAGTTTCATTCCTTTGGAGACTATCTATGTAAGAAGAAAGGGCCTCAACACAGATAATGTATAGGTAAGGGGATAAAGGATACCTTTTCCTTAGGCCTCTCTCAGGTTGAAAAAACCCAGTAGGACTACCATTTAAGAGAACAGAATAAGAAACAATATAAACACACTGGTTTATGAGTTTAATCCAATTTTCAGCTAGCCCCATTTTTCTCAAAACTTTTTCTAGAAAAGACCACTCCAATTTATCATAATCTTTTGACATATCAAGTTTAATGGCATCAGTGCCCTCAACTTTGTCATTATGATTAACAGAATATATGGCTTCATTAGCAAGGAGAATATTGTCAAAAATACTCCTCTTTGGTATTAAGGCACTTTGGTTTTGGGATATGATGTTATTCATAAAGGGTTTAAGCTTATTAGCAAGAGTTTTAGAAAGAATTTTATAGATGAAATTATATAAACCTATAGGTCTATATTGATTGACTAACTCATCTAGAGGAACTTTAGGAATAAGAGCTATATTAGTATGATTGAAAACTTTAGCTATATGCCCTGTTCCGAAGCAGGTTTGAGTCATATCAACAACAACTTCACCAACAATATCCCAATGTTTTTGATAAAATAAACATGTGAAAACATCTGGTCCTGGGGCCTTTTTTCCTCCCATTTGAAAAACATCATTTTTTATTTCCTCAGCAATGAGGGGAAGATTTAAAGTGTCATTATCCTCAGCAGAAAATTTAACAGGCAGATCATTTAAAATTTCATCCTGAAATTGTTGGGGTTGAGAAGAGTAAAGATTTTTGAAATAATCTAAGAAAGAATTCCCAATACTATCTCTATCAGTTAGGATAGCATTGGAAGAATTCTTAATCCAGCTAGTAGCATTCCTCTTTCTCCTGAAAAGAGTGACACTATGAAAGTAAGGTGTGTTTCTGTCACCTTCAATGATCCATACTTCTCTAGACTTATCTTTCCAGTAAAGTTCCTCCAGGGTATAGAGGTACTCTAATCTAGTTTTAAGTCTAGCAGTAGTAGTAGTATCAGTGGGATCAGAAATTTGTAGCTCTAAAAAATCTTTCCTAATGGTAGATATATAAGTTACCAAATGAGGATTTGTTCCAATCTCTAAGCCCCTTTTTAGCACTAAGAAGATTAGTTCTTAGTTTATAGGCTGGAGATCCTATAACATTGACAAACCAAGAGTTAGCTATAATGCCTCTGCAAGTGGGATCCTCAATCCACATAGCCATGAAATGAAAAGGTCTAGGCATGCAAGTTTCCTCATAATTAAAACCTATATGCAAAGGGCAATGATCAGAAGAATCTTTAGGGAGATTGTTAACACAGAACTTAGGACAAAGATCCTTAGCAATTTGGTTTAAAATACATCTATCAAGCCTTTCTAGAATTAAATCAGGACCATGTTGCATATTGGACCAAGTAAATCTTGGACCTGAAAAACCAGGATCATGCAAGTTGAAGAAAGAGCAAAAATTTCTTAGGTGTTCAAAATCATAGTCATTAACTTCAAGGCCACCATTTTTATCTTCTGTTCCTAAAAGAGTATTAAAGTTACCAATGACAAAGACAGGTTCATCTATGGGGGCAATAGTTTGTTGACACTGTTGTTCCCAAAAGGAGGGTCTGAGGGTTTATTAGGTTCACCATACACAAAATGAATATGACAAGTTTTAGAATGGATAATATCAGTTGAAGTCACATAGATGCCCCTCAAGATGGAAGAAACAACATTCAGATGAATTTATTTTCTCCAAGCCAAAACCATAACACCACTTCTACCAACACTAGGAACATTGAAAGTGCAGGGGAAGCCCATGTTTTTAAGTTTCCTGGCTGCCATATCTTTTCCCATTTTAGTCTCAGAGAGGAAAATGATATCAGGGCTAACATTCTTACAAAGCATACTAAGTTCTTTGTTTGCAGATTTTTTTTCCAAATCCTTTAAGGTTCCATGCTATTAAGTTTATGTTGTTGACATGAAATTGGTTAAAAGCGGGATTTGAATTATCAAGAATATGATTATGGGGTATAGGATTTATTTGAGTAGTAGAGTCGGATCCACCACCAAGAGAAGCATTGGAACCATCACCACTTTGAGAAGAACTTTGGGCGGAATTGAGACTAGAACTGGCAGCATTGAGAGGGGAATTGTTGTGGACATCATTGCTTCCTGGGGTGTTATCAGCAGGAACGTTGTAGCTTCCAAAGGAATTGAATAAAGGTTGGGTATTGAGAGGGGAATTTGAAAGATATATATCTGGTAATTCACCCAAATTGGTAATTGGAGTGCACAGTTGAGCATAATCAGGCTCATTAGAGGTTTGTTCTTCAGGGACAACCGCTAGGCACAACAATGGAGTTAGCTCGGGTGCGTTTTCTTAAATCCGATCTTGGATTAATCTTCCTTTTGAGATTTGTTATAGCTTCTTGTTCAATAGAATTTCCTGCTCCTCTAGTGATTATAGAGCTGGTGTTTGGGGTAGTAGTAGTTTTGAACCTTCTCGAAGAATTAGTAGTACGAATCGGTCCACTTGGAGTAGATTCAGAACCAGTAATAGAAGCAGCAACAGTAACATTTTGAGTAGTAACTTGCTTTAAGATAAATGGCAAGCCATTTTCTAACTGAGTTGGGTGCTTTTGAACAGGGCCGACATCAAAGATTTTCAGGGTAGTGGATCTGTTGACAAAGGGGCCCATTTGAAAAATGTTTGACAAATTTTTCTTAGTGTTTTCCATTCTTTGATCAACAACTACAGTCTTGCCTTTAACACTCACTTCAGTTGCAGTTACTTCCATTTGAGTATCTGGTATAACCTCAGAGTGTTGCATGTTGGTATCAGTGTCACTAGCAGAAAAAGGAGTTACTCGTTTGATTTCTGAAGGCATCATTAACTTTGAGACACTTGGAAGAGTGTAATCACTGCAGCGAGCATCCAGATCTTTAATATTCTTTTGCTTCAGTTTCCAAGCAGGACAGTTCTTATCTTTGTGATCAAGGATGCAACAGGAGGTACAGAAATATCTTGGAACTTTGATATGTCTACATTTAATAAGAAAAGGTTCATTCTTACCATTTGTGAAAAGCGGAATGCCTGTTGGTGGTGCTTTCGAACTGGAATTTTAATGCAGACTTTGACATTCTTCTTAAAAGGATGTTTACCAAACGGGTTCTGAGCTTCTATGAGTTCTCCCATATTTAGAGTGAGGAGCTTAAGATCTTCAAACTCGGTGCATTCATTGGGAATGTTACACAAGATGAACCACATAATTTCTTCATCAAAGAAGAGTTGGTGATTTGGTGGCCAACCTTCAGTTGGAACAACTTTTAGCACCGTTAGATAACCACAGACAAACCAAGGTTTTTGAGAATTAATTATGTTAAAATCCTCTTCAGATAAGTAACGGATAAGAACTTTGTTCCTCTGACCATTGAAAGTAGTGACAGTAGGGTGTTGAGCTAGAGGCCAATTGTTGCAGATGTAATGTCTGATTGAGGAGGTTGGGATCAGAGTTTCACAACAAACATATCCTTCCATACACCATTTCCAGTTAGTATCAGCTTCTGCTAGGACAACTTTCTTATCAATGAAGACTGGTTTAGTAAGAGAAGAAGGTATGTTTAATTTTTCAGACATCTGGTTTGAGACTGATAGAATTTCAAGGTTCAAGTTTTGGGAATTATCTGAAGAAGAGGGGGTTTCCATAGTATAAGAATACTGGGTATATAAAAAAATAATTTGATTGAGAGCAGAGTTCCAAGTAACTAATATAAAATGTAGAGATAGAGAAAGGAATCTCTTATTGATACTGTTTTTAAAGAGGTAGCAGACGATGTGGAGGAGGGAAATGAAGAAGAAGTTTGTTGTTTTTGGAATTTGAACCTTAAAAAAGGAATGAGAAAATTGTTGACCATAATAAGAGAAAATGCCAAGAGAGTTTTGGTATAAGGTTGTTGTAGGACAACCGCAGATTATGCTTTGGGGGAGAGGGTTGCCACATGAAATGTCGCTATCATTTCCATGCTTTTGAGTTTGGCTTTGGACTAAGGTATTCACGTGAATATTGTGAAGAGAGAGCCGCAAGAAGACGGGTCTAATAGTACTTTGTTGTACCATATGAGACAGATTGGATTGAGGATATGTGACATGGATATGGGTAGTTGAACATTTATTTGGTTTGTCATTATTCATGATCGTTTGGGTGATGATGTAAACTGCCAAACGTAATAATGGTAGAAAAGAGGGGGAAATTTCTTTGTTTGGATTGATGGTGAGGGGGAAGTTTTTTTATGCTTTCTAAGTGGTTAGTTTTGATAGATAGGCTAGAGAGGTTTCTGTCTAATATGCCCCAAGTTGCGATGATGCCTCCCAACTGGTGCTGCCATCTCCTAGTCTGCATAAAACGTAAAGTGTTAATTAGACCCCAAAGATAAATATCAAAGTTTGGAAACCCACCAGATACTCTCTTAATGGCAGTTCCAAAGAAAGTGAACGTCTTAATGAAGATTAGGTGTTGAATATAGGTCTTGATAGGGTAATTATGGTTTGGATGGGTAAAATCAGACGCATGGCTTTGAAGAGGCGTGGTAAACAAAGCGACATGACGCTTAACCAAGCGCCTTAAATGGTAATGAATAGGTATGGTGGGGGCTTTAAAAGGTGGTTTTTGAGGGTAATTAGCATATTCAGAGCAAAAAATTAGCTTTCTTTCACCAGAAAAGGAAAGGTTTAGGGAGAATTTAGAAAGTCTAAGAAATGGCCGACGAGTCTTCTCAGAGTGCAGGGGGTGGGAAAATTCCTGGAGATTCTCCTTTGCCATCATCTGTTGAATCTCCAGATTCACCAGAATATACACAAGCCAAGGTTCTTATTTCTTCAATGAGGATTGACGAATTACAGAAACTACAGGAAGATGTGCGCTCTGAAATTGATCGACAGTTGCAAATTCAAATCCGACAAAGGGAGGAAGAGAAGGCTGCGCAAGAGCGAGAAGAGAGAAGACTTGAGATATTGTATGATGCATGGCTACCAAAGTATTTTGAGAGGCGAGAGAGAAAAGATGAGGAATGGGAAGAGAAGCAAGCATAGAAGCAAGCAAAGGCACCCAAATATGGAAGTGTAACTGAAAGTGATTCTGAAGCAACTGATGGGTTTGAGTCTGAGAGAGAGAGATGGAAACCAATGATTTGGATTCAGATGCTTCTGAGAGTCATGAAAGGAACAATCATGGGAGGATAGTATATGATGAAGAGCATTTAAGGAGCCGATTTGAGTATGAAATTTCCAACCCAAAGATCTTCTCAAGGACCATGAATGAGGGTGAACCAGAAAGATTGAAGGTAAGTTTGAATGTGCCTGATTCAGATGATGAAGATGGAGAGGATATGGATGATGATTCATCCTCCAGTGGGACTTCGCCTGCTCCATCAGACAGCGAAGATAATGAACGTTGTGGAGGGGATGATTGGGATGAGTTGTGGTGAACACAACAAGGTTACTAGAAGAAGTCAGATTTTCAGGTTGTGCATAAATCCTGAAAACCGTTAGCAAGTTTTTTATGAAATGGCTTTTCTGGTAACTTCCTTTTATCCCAATCTTCTTAAATCTGTTGTTGTTGATGATGGTAAGTTTCTTGTTGCTTCTGGAAGAGAGGTCGTCTTTGGTTGCAGTTCTTTGAATTTGTGTGCTTTTATAGTTGTAGCTGTTAAAGGTTGAGCAAGAGGTAGTCTTGCAGGTTTTTTGATGAACAATTGGTACTTTGTGGTAATTTGTGTTAAGAATTTGGTACTTTGATGGATGTAATTTAGCTTTGAATGTCAGGGGTTTGGGTAATCAAGGTTTTGAATGTTTAAACTCTTGTAATGAAACACTGAGCTCTGGGATAGTTCAGTGTGAACTTTAGTAATATTATTGTAGTTATTTCCTAATAAGCTTGTGAACAACTTGGGTTTTTGTATGAGACTGGTGAGACTATAGAAGAATTGACTTGTAATAGACTCTTTGGTAGTAAGGAACTGGTAAATGTAGGATATGTAGCTAACAAAAAAAGCAAAACAAATGTTGAGGGATTGATGAACATAATTCATGAAAGGAAGGAAAAACCCATGATAATGGTAGGAGTTAAAGAGTTAGGTACTTTGGTTATGAGCAAGTGACCAGTATCACGCAGCATCACCATATGATACGGATACGTTGAACCATGGATGGATCCTATTGTTAAAAATAAAAAGAAAACAAAAAAGAAACGCTGCTGCAATTATTGCTAGCTAGTGCAGGATTTCTAATTTCAATGTAGTGACTGAATATGAAAGAAAAAGAAGAATTTGAGTCTGAAAGTTTTAAGGAAATAACTGATGGTCTACTACTGTTGTGTTGGTGCTGCCTGGATCCCAATTAATGTTGAACAATTATTTTCCTTACTTGAATTTCTGGTCAGGTTCACAAATCTCTCCAAAATAAAAATAAAAATTCAAAATTTCCCAAAATTAAAAACACTAATATGGCACCCTTAATTCCCACCAAAAATTTCATGAAAAATCAAAATCCCCTCCACATATTTTTTTTTACATTTGAATTGAACCATTTTTTCACCTCCGAAAAACATTCTCCCCTAGCTCTCCCATATTTTAGATCGACCACGTCTCGGGCATTTTCTTTCTCAGTTACTATTAACTTATTATTATACCCGTTTTTTACTACAACCTAAAAAACCAAGGGTAACCAAACACCAAACAAAAAGACATCCAGAAAGGCTTGTGAAGCTATCTGATGAATATATCTTCCCCATGAAAAATTATTTACTTGAATAAAAAAATAAATCATTTGCTGATTTGCTCTCATGAAGCTTTATATCATTCTCTTCTGGAAGATTCACCCGGTTCTCGTGTTCTTCTTCAAGTAATGAAATTTCATCTTCTTCCCTATTATATCTGAGGAATTATGGATATGATTAAGATTTCGTTTAATTCCAGATTAAGATTATTGTTAGAGTTTACTGTAGATCCAATTTGTGACTCTTATTATAATTATCGTTCTTCCCTGATCATATGATTCTTCTGCTCTTGTAATCATTTTTTTGCCCTAATTTATATTTCAGGCTAAAGAAACATTTGATAAGAATTTCTATGGATTTTGGTATCATATCAGGTGAGCATCATATAGCAGTACGTTTTTTTTGGTATTGATTTGTAGAGAATAAATAACTTAACTTGTTTGTGCACCAGTTGCTTGATGAATTGTCCCAACGAAACAGAATTACACTATAAAGATTTTCTTAATGCTTATGATATTGTCTGGTTAGATTTGAAAGTTGGGCATGATTTCTGTTTCTCAATTGTATGTGGAACGGGAATCACCATCACCAAGCACTCATTTACCTAACGAATTATGGGAGCATAGTAATTGGTCTGGATGCAGATAGAGTGATAAAGATAGACTTCGTACCACCCAGGTGCATTGATGCTCACTAATCTACTAACTTAGGTTTACCATGGTTTATTTTCTAGTTTAATGGATTGATTAATTATGTGCATTTGTCGTTAGGTTGTCAGAGTTGATAAATCCATAAGACTAGTGCAGAAATATTCATAAAAACTTTCTTCTCGTGCAGTGAAACTTGTATGATTGCATTCCCAAGAAGTTGTGCAGATTGCAGGAGGCTTGTCCCTGAAGGAGGACGTTGTGAATAGCTTAAATGTGTGTAATGTTCTATAATTAATCAATTAGTTTTTCATACACATTTCTACTTGAGTATTAGGCTCCATTTGGAACATGCTAGACTTTGAAAAGGTATCATCTATTGCATTGGAATTGTTGTATAAACATTAAGTCTCTTTGTTGAATTCTGAACCTAACAGTCGTATTTGTTACTTCGACAAGGGTAAAAGGAAAAAGCATTCCTCACAGCTGAAGGCGTTAAGCAAAGTCAATGAAGGCGTTAAGCAAAGTCATGCAAAGGAAGCACAAAATAAAACAAAATGCATAATCCCCACACTCTTGAGGTCTTTTGCACAGACAAGGGTAAAAGGAAAAAGCATTCCTCACAGCTGCTCTTTGCGATATTACAGTTAACAAGGGGAACTATCCCGTCGCTGGATTAAAAACGGTATCTTTTCTTGCAATTTTATGATAATCACCTTATTTCTTCTGTTGTCTTTTTTTGCGTCACTGTCTCAGTTTAAATTATTAGTTAAATTTGTAGTTCAATAAAATTTAGCAAACACTCCCACGGATGTTGCTTTAATAATGATTCTAAGAGAAATGTTATGTTAGTGCGTCTCTAACCGAAAAGTCAAATGAGAAGTAGACTGAACGGCCTAGGATTACTATAGATTGGGTTACAGGTTATAACACAAAAAATACCCAGAGATCATCTGACAACCGCAGGACCAATCTTGAATGATTTTTGCAGTCCTAACCTTGAGTTGAATCCAGCGGAGCATTATTTTACCATGAATCTGGATCCCGTATCGCATGCACAATATTTCAACATTTTATGTGGCAACTGCAAATCAGAATGTGAAATTAATTACTCATATTAATAATTGGTCTAATTTGGAGACTGTTAACTTCAAATAACTCGAGATATTTAGCTTCTATCCCAATAATCTTGTTGAGAAATTTTTGCAGGTTAAGAAAGCTCTCAGAGGTGCCAGAGTTGAAGTATCCTTAGATTAAATTTAATGAAATTACCGTGTTTCAACTGTCTTACTTACATGTTATCGAGATTGAGGTATATCTAGTTCACCTGTTCTACATCTTTGTGCTCGTCTTCCTGAAATTGTTAAGCCTTTTTAACTTAAGGAACATGGTGTTGCAGCAAGTTCACGATGAGATTGAAAGGGTTATTGTTGGTATTGAAGCTTACTTGAGCATTAGGTCGCATACATATGATATTGGTGTCTCTGTTTTTGAGTTCAATGATGAAAGTGTGAAAGATCGTAAAGAAAAGGTATTCTTTTAATGACCTCGTGATTGTTTTAATTATTGCTGATTCTGGTTTAAATTGCTCTTCAACATAAATGTCTCATTCTTTGCCAGCTTGATTCTGTATCCTTTGTTCCTGTTCCTATCTAGTGAATATACTATAGGATTAATATCGTATTTTAAATCCTTGAACTAGATCATATTATGATATTATCTAATTGGGACATCCTCTCTTTATTTTTCAGGCTTCATCTTCCATTTGAAGCTCAACTAGGGGTTGGAAAGTCTTATGACTTTGCTCCAATCAGCTGCCCCGAGCAACCTGAATCTCTCGCAATTGTGCATGCCACTCACTTGTCTTTTAGAGTCAGTCAATATTACCGTCCTCCCGGCACTCCTCAAAAAAGTTTCTAAATATCAGGCCTTATCGTGGTTTTTACATTATGTTTGCATTCTGTATAAGACTAAACAACAGTGTTCTCGTAAGAGGAGAGAGTGATCCTCCATTTCAGGATAGTGTTACTGAAATTGGAGGAAGCAGTGCAAGTGGTGGTGGTGTTCTTGTTGGGGATAATGTCATGGACTGTGGTGCTGGTGCAAATGATAGTGAGAATTGGATTTCTGAAGATGAAGTAGATGAATTGCCTAATAGAAATTCTGAAGATGGGGTCTGTGTTAATGATATTGGAGATGGAGATGGTGATGATGCAGCGCCTGCAGACTCTGGTCCTATTAGGAATTGACGTAGGTGCAATGGTTGGGTTGTGTATGCGGAACATCATACATTCAGTAAGTACGTGGTGAATGTGGGGGTGATGCTTATTGGGATTAAGCATATGGTAGCTGGTGGTGGAAGATTGGGGTTTGGTTCCATTACTTTTCCCGCGGCAATAAGCAGAGAGATTAGTCGGCTTGCTGCAATGCCGGTGCTTGCTCATGGAATGCAATATCCTTTCCTCAATTTGGTTTTACCTGCAGTTAGACGTACTGCAGCAAAAATTGCTACCTTTTGTTGAGGCAGGACATGGTGTTTGGAATCCTGCAGAATGGCAATGCCACCAGCTAATCCAGCCGCACCAGCTCTAGCAGCAGCGACTGAGCCAACAACAATACCAGCACCAATAACTGAGCAGCATAAAGCCATAGAGCACTAGCAGGAGCAATCAAGGTGCCTGATTCTTTTTAATAACATCCGTGGATATTAGAAAAACAATTGGATTTTTGTTTTTCAAATGAGATGCCCGACTCATGTATGGTTCGGAACATTGAGAATGGTTACTGGATTTGCATCTGGACCTTCTCTGATTATTAGTTTTTTGGATATGGGTACCATCTGGGTACAAAATTTTATATAATTTCTTGTTTTACTTTTCTTTTAGCTAATTTGAATGTGTATTTGTTTTGGTGAATGAATATTTGGTGGTTTGATAGGTTTAACTTTGTGATAAAGATATGGTTTATGAAGCTACCAGCAGCATGCTCTATTAGAGTAGTGATTAAGTTTGAAATGAAAAACTCATTTGGTTCAAATCAAGTAGTTTCATTAGGTGACTAATGGGTATTTTGATCCGGAGTTTCGAATTGAATCTGGATTTAGGATAGCGGTACTGAAGTTGACCCGATAGATTTTTTTTTTTCCTGGTAAGCAGGACATAAAATTAACCAATAAGTTTTTCCCGGGGTGGTTGAGCCTGCTTTAGTCCATGCCGTCATATAATCCGTAAGTCCCCCCAGTCGTAGCATGGCAATATATATAAGTCCGCCGGTGGACTAAGTTTTAAAAGGGAAAATTAGGCGTAAGCCAAAAAAAAATAATATTCTCATTGTCAAGTCCACAATTAATTTTTAGTTTCGTGACACACATAATTATATGAAATTATTAAAAATGTCTGCATACGGAATGCATCTCCATGACTGGTTATGCATCAGGGGTATAATTGGCAACGCAATTTGGATATAACATATCTAAAAATCCGCGCCTTGGAATTTTACAAAATTTATATCCTTGGGAATCTTTTTTTAAGAGAGCTACGCAATAAGTACAAACAAGAATATCAAATTTTTGTTTTTCACGAAAAAATCGGAGGTGATCATCATTTTAGGCAAAATTTTCGAAAACTTGATACATAACCATTATGCAGCCACCAAAAAAGATGCATAACACATTCTGCAGACGCATAACGAATTATGCAACCATTTTCTCCACTGCATAACAAATTATGCATTTGGATAACAAAGTTATGCATCTATAACAAGTTATGTAACCATTGTTTTGGTTGATTTTAGTGCGTACAGAAAAAATTGATGCATAATGCAGTATGCATCCATATTTACGGATGCATATCAGGTTATGCATCTATTTTCTCGATGCATAAAAGATTGTGCAACAATTTTCTCGATGCATAATGCATTATGCAATCATATTTTCGGATGCATAACAGGTTATGCATCCATTTTCACGACTGCATAACATGTTACGTAGATATTATTGTAGGTGCATGACAAGTTATGCAGCCTTATTTTTTGTTGGTTTCAATACTAAGAAAAAAGTAGTTGCATAACATGTTATGCAACCGTTTTCTGAACTGCATAACAAGTTATGCGACAAATTTTATAGATGCATAACACGTTATGCATCCATTTTCACGATTGCATAACATGTTATGCAGATATTTTCTCGAATGCATGACAGGTTATGCAATTGTACCCCATCTTCTTCCTCAATCTTCATATACAACTTCAATTCATACTACTACAAGTTTCCTATCTTAAATGTTCTCTTTCTTATCTTAAACATTGGTGCATTTTCCAACTCTATACTAATTAGCAAGTCACCAACATTATCAGTGTATACCTTTTTATTTATACGGATGCAGCTCTAAAAAGCCACTAGAATGACCACTCACACATTGCATAATTAAGCTACAGATTAACACCAACTAAAATAAGTACACAACAACAACAAAAAATCACAAATTTTCAAATTAAAGAAAAAAATATCAAACACCACCTTGAATCGTAGGATCGATTAACAACTTCTGAATCTCGGTTTAATCCCTTCCTCATCCTTCCTCAATTTCTTCTTGTTTAACTTCATCAAGTTAGGTCTAATCTCTTAGAACAGGTAGTATCATGTGGGCTACACTGGAATTGGTCATCGGTCTTGTATTGGGAAGCTAATAGAGATAGTAACTGAAATAAGTTGGAGAAATGAAATTGCACCATGATATGAATTTCAAAAAATCACGTAAAACCCAGTGGCTAGAAAAAACGTCTCAACTATGACTAAACCAAATTTTAAAGCAACCCTAATATTCATGACAACAACACCAAGTGCTAGCCCAATGCCTTGAGAAGCCAGTACACTATAAAGAATAGTAAATAACGTCTTGAAGAAATGCTCCGTTGTTGGTTTTAACCCTCCCATACAATACATTATTATGACAAAAACTGGGGGTAGAACAAGTTCCATTGGAAGGTCAGCAACTATTTTTGCAATGAAGTAAGAAAAAAGTATGTACATACTTGATGACCGCTCCTTAGTAAGCATCATTCTTTCTTCAGGGAAAGTAAGCATTGAGTTGTAAAATAGTCGAACACTCCAGAAGAATGAGTAAAAAAATAAGAACCTCATCTACAAAAGCCAAACAACAAAAAAAGAGAAAATATGGGTTAAGGCGGAGCAGGCGCACACATCACAACAAAAGAAAGAAGAGATCTTTAAAATGTTGAGAAGGTTTATTCAGTTCATAAACATCAAAAAAAAAAAAAAAAAAAACCTAAATTTTGATCAAATGGTTAAGTTATGATCACACAATGAATCAAAACAAATAAATAGATGGATTTCATAAGATACAATACCTGAGTTAGAAGAAAATCAATCGAATTCTTCGGATTATTCACTTTGAGATAATTGACTTTAATCAGGTTATACCACGAAACACTTGAAATCACTTTAAATCTTTTTTGAAAAATCTTCTCAATCTAGGGTAGCAACATGATCATCTCCTTCTGATTTCTCCTATTTTTCTCGTCAAAAAAGGGAATCACAAAAAAAGAGAAGATAGAGGAAGAAGGAAATCACAGTAAAAAAAAAAGACGAAGGAAGAAGAAGAGAACAGTTAATTTTAAAAACTATGGGTGCGAGACTAATTTTTTCCCAAAAACTGGAGGTGCGCGTGAAGTTTTACGCCGGTGGATTTCACAGTGAGAAAAATTTGTAAAATGGGTTTGTCTGTAAGTTTCACGTTTTGAAATTAGCTATGGACTAGCCCATAATTAATATATGTAAGATGTACATTACCTGGTGGACTTGGAGACATTTGGACCCAGTTAGTTCCCATGGGCCCTGTAACTCAAAATGTCCTGTTATAAAATTTACACTATGGACACGCTACTAAGCGTGTCCAATAAGACTAACTTTTTAGCCACGCATAAAAGGTGGCGTGTCTACAAAACTTACCCTTCGGACACGCATACTAGTGTGTCCCAACAAAACTTACACTTTGGACACGCATACTAACGTGTCCAATAAAACTAACTTTTTAACCACGCCTAAAGTGGCGTGACTATTATTTTGGACACGCCACAATTGCTTAGCGTGTCCATAGACTGGTCTATAGACACGCCCGTCAAAAATCTAAAAGTTAACGTGACTAAATGGTGATATTTGGACACGCCAATAGCTCTGGTGTGGCTGAAAGCACATGTATTAACACGCCAAAAACCAAAAGCGTAGCTAGGAAAATTATAAGTGGCGTGTCTAAAGCCCAAATTTGTACTAGTGAGTCGGACAAAGGCTCTTCCGTTTATCTTAACATAAACTCCTTCGCCAGGTCCTTAGATCTATCTTATGTTCAATTACCGAAGTAATCATTTAAGATTATGCCAACAACACTCTTAATCCAAAGAATTGTGTTGATGTCGATCTACTCAATTAATCAATCCAATCTACCACAAGAATAAACCGATTATTAATTGGATCCTCTTTTACCAAAACAAGTATTGTGCACACTAAAGATTATAAAACCCAAGTTAGATCTTCAATATCTTCTTTGTCTTCAAATCTTCTTAAATCTTCAATAAAAACCTGCACACAATCACTTGAATCTCTTGTGATCAATCACGCACAGAACGGAGTCTGTTAACAATGGATTATCACAAGATCGTCTTTAGAACTAACAACAGTCTAAAGATCCCTGTCGAAACTCTGAACTAGTTTGAGTGAATCTTATATCAGAAGAGAAGATTCTCAAGCATAAACAAACTAGGTGCAATCATATTTCAACCATCGTTAGTCAATCAAATCAATCGAAAACGAAAGATAAACCGCAATTATCTACTTTCCCACCAACGGTACACGCTAGAGCTTCTCAATCCCAAAGAAGACATTAAACTGAGCCGTAAGAGATTTCACCTAATTAGGTTACTCTCCTCTCCGAATAGGCGGCTACACCAGTAACAACAATAAAAGAGGAAGTCGGTTGTTACGAAGGATTAGTTTGCTAGAAAGGTAAACTTCAAATATTTATAGACAAGGAAGTTTGGACACTAAGGAATTTCCAAAACCGAAAATATTCTCAAGATATTCATTAAAGCACAAATTCGGTTTTCATAATTCCTGGAAATGCTCTGTCCAAAAATAATGATCGAAATCTCTCGGAAAATCTAATTAGTAAATGCACATTACTAATTCTGGAATTTCCCTACAAAATGAAATTAATAACCTTAATTAAAAGATTCTTAACTTACTTATGTTTCGATCCTGGGATTCTCTTCCTTTATCCGTTAAGAATATATTTGAACAATTAAAGAAATAAACATTCACAACACATGTTCAAAGTATGTCGACATCCTTACTTTGTTATTACTTTGTAAGTTCTCTTTCACACTTACAACCTTGAAACCGATTTGCCACACTTCCAAACAAGTTTAGAATTGGTTTATCTGACTTTCAAGAACTATGTGATTGATCAAACCAACATTCAATCACAATCATGGGTTTAACGGTTCTACCAAAACAAGTTTCGGTTCTACCTCCATGTGAGTATTGTGCATAGTCACACTAGCTTTCCAAAATTCGGTTGACTAGGTACTAGGATCGGTTTTCCCACATATATATGGTATCTAACTTATATGTGTTGCACATGCCCATAGGATCGGTTCCCCTTTGCCTAAAAACGTGTTGCACATGTCCATAGGATCGATTCCCCTTTCTGCTATAAACCTTGCTCCACCACATACAAGGATCGACTCCCCTTTGTGATGTACTGCACCTCTTACTAGGATCGGTTCCCCTTTCTCATATTTGGTCAGACAAAACACAAACCCGATCATACCATCTCAGGTGATTACTTAAGATCGGTTTCACTAATAAAAGTCATACCAATACATAAGTCAGGCCTTTGTGAATAGTTCTACCAAGAACACAAACAAGTTGTGAGCGGTTATACTCAATCACACATATTGGTTGTTCATAAGATATGCAATGAATAACAAAACCAATAACACCTGGAAATTTCCTTTTCGGTTCACAAACAAGTTTATGAACTTACTTCCTTAGAACACATGTAAACATTGTTCCCTAGGATGAAATCCTCACCTCATACCCATACATAATAGTCTGTTAAAACACAGATTAGTCTACCGAACCTAGAACTAAAAATCTTAAAATTGTATTACTACAAATCTTGTAAGGTGGGGAGAATGTAAGGACCCGTAAGCACGTCAACGCTATTAGACCAGTCAAGAGACCATTTAACCGCTAATGACGATTAATTAATATTTAACATTTATTATAGTAATTAAAATAATAATTTGGATTTGAAACTAGTACCATTGGATATATCTCGAAAAGTTACGCAAGATGGACTACCCAAACGCGTCAATCGGACATTAGACGAGAAAGATATCGCACTCAGAAATTTGACAAAATCAACCGGAGTTGACTTGACCGTTTGACCGCTGCCGTTGACCGAACCTTTGACCGTTACCTTGACTAGGACCTTTGACTTGACTAGTTTTGAGCAGGCCCTTAGTAGAAATTGTCCCTTAGTAATTTTATAAAGTGGTGACAGTAAGGCTTATTCTAGTTTAAATTTAATTAGTGAAACCGTATACGTGATATATCCAAAGAAAACTTATTCCCTATTTTGAGTAAGGTGGTGGTGTTAGTTTTAGTAAGGTGGTGGTGTTAGTTTTATAATGAATGAGTGTTGAGTCACATGAAGGAGGTGGAGATGGATTTAAGATCAGAATGAAAGTTTTAGGAAGGAAAAATAGTAGTGGTAGTAGTAGATATTTATAGTGTGTGATTGAGATGATGAAGAGAGAAAGAAGATGAATTAGATAAATATTAGGAGAGACTAGGATCTAGAGGGTATATGTTTAGTTAGAGTTGGGAGTAGTAATCCCTGAAAATCAAGCAAGGATTGAACAAGGAAGTTACGATGATTATAAAGGAAATACTAACTAAACATCCACCCTCTAGAGCCTAGCATTTCCTTTATAATCATCCTAACTTCCTTGTTCAATCCTTGATTGATTCTCAGGGATTACTACTCCCAACTCTAACTAAACATATACCCTCTAGATCCTAGTCTCTCCTAATATTTATCTAATTCATCTTCTTTCTCTCTTCATCATCTCAATAACACGCTATAATTATCTACTACTACCACTACTATTTTTCCTTCCTAAAACTCCCATTCTCATCTTAAATCCATCTCCGCCTCCTTCATGTGACTCAACACTCATTCATTCTAAAACTAACACCACCACCACCTTACTAAAACTAACACCACCACCTTACTCAAAATAGGGAATAAGTTCTCTTTGGATATATCACGTATATGGTTTCACTAATTAAATTTAAACTAGAATAAGCCTTACTATCACCACTTTATAAAATTACTAAGGGACAACTTCTACTAAGGTCCTTCTCAAAACTAGTCAAGTCAAAGGTCCTAGTCAAGGTAACGGTCAAAGGTTCGGTCAAAGACAACGGTCAAACGGTCAAGTCAACTCCGGTTGATTTTGTCAAATTTCCGAGTGCAATATCTTTTTCGTCCAATGTACGATTGACGCGTTCGTGTAGTCCATCTTGCGTAACTTTTCGATATCTATCCAATGGTACTAGTTTGAAATCTAAATTATTATTTTATTTACTATAATAAATGTTAAAATTTAATTAATCATCATTAGCGGTTAAATGGTCTCTTGATTGGTTTAATAGCGTTGACGTGCTTACGGGTCCTTACATTCTCCCCACCTTAGCGTTGACGTGATTATGGCGATGTCTTATCTACAAAGTTTAATGGTTAAGCGATAAACCTCGTATTGTATTCCTTAATACTATGTCTATCTAGAGTTCAAATATGCTTCGCAGTTATGTTTTCAATATGCACGACTTGAAAGATACGTTAGGGAATGAAACAGTTCAAGTCAAATATCACTAACCTCAAGTGGGACGATGATTGTTGTCGTTGTAGATCCTTGATTCTTCACATCTTCAATACTTCACAATACTTGTAATGTCTCATATCCTAATACTTTCAAGCTAACCTATACGAAGTTAACTCTAGTACATAATCAAGCGACTCTTAACATGAGTTTTGATTCACTAAAATATGAAAACCAAACTTGACATACCAACGCTTGGTGGGTTCAACCGAGCCATGCTCTAACAATCTTCCCCTTTGTCAATTTTAGTGACAAAACTCTTACATCATATGGATAAACAAATTACAAGAATTCATTACACATCCGCTTGATTCCCGATTCAACAGCACAGTAAAACTGCTTACATTCAATCCTTGAAAATGTCGTTGTTGACATTATAATAACAAAGCTATTACTCCCCCTAAGGAAGATAGGTAGATACTCAATCCGCACGTCTTTGTTATACCAATTCATATGACATGTTACTCCCCCTTAGTCTGTGCTTTCACTCTTTCGTTAGATAAACGTTCAAGCACCATTGTTCTTTTCCTTAGCGATACCAATCAATATAAAATCAATGCCAGTATCAACTGTTTACTCCATATATTTCTCCCCCTTTTTGTCACAAAAATGACAGAGAAACGAAAAAATAAAGGACAACACGAAAAGAATCTTACAAATATCAAAATAGACTTGCATACCTATAGAGTTACGCACAAGGGTTCCACACATCATGTTCTAATAACCAATATCAAAACCGAAACTACAAGTAGTTTTATTTTGATATGTTATCAAGGAAGCAATTCTCCGAAATAATTTTTCCAATTTAGTTTAGCAAACCAAAAATCAACTAATCACTTTGGTCCCTTTGCTAAACCGATTGTTCAGAAAAAACCGGTTAATTCGATAAGACCAAAATAAAGATAAACTCTATTTTTCTCATCAGGTTCTAATTATCCATAAACTTAGACCTTTCAATTTTAAACAAGACAAGTACTAGGTTAGTTAACTAGCATTTATTGTTAAGGCATTCGATTAGACTTGAATAACCGAAACCTCACTTTGATAAGTCTAACTAAGATCATAATTAACTTAGTTTCTCTTATCCGGAATCGAATTGGACTATACAACTCATCCCGTACACTTTTTAATTCGTTAATCCATAAATAATTCATACAAACCAAAATAAATCAACTTGCATAATCATTCACCTCAACCAGAAGCAAGTGAAACAACATAGACATTAAAAGTACCGCAATTGCACACCGAAATTTTGTAATCCTAAACAATTGATACCATACAAAAGAAAGATAACAATAGTTTTTCTTAACCGGAACCAATTGAATCACACACAACATCAATTGTACCGAAATTTTGTAAGGCTAAAAAATTGATACCACACAATAAAGCAAGATAACAATAGTTTTTCTTAACGGAACCAATCCACACACACATCCACACACACATCATGGAATAAACATCAATTATACCGAAATTTTGTTAAGCAAAAGCAACAAATATATATAATATAAACTCAGACTTTTCTTAAAAAGGAAAGCAATTAACTAACAAGATTGTTACCTCAAATTTCGCATCCACTTCTCCAATATGTTTGCATCTTCGTCCAGGGAGAATTAATATAGAAATATCATCATGTTGTCATCCTTATGCATGAACAAAAGAATAACAACAACCCTTAACCTTTACCAGAGAAAGGTTTAAAACCGGTTTTAACAATTGCAA
Organism: Papaver somniferum; assembly: GCF_003573695.1. Taxonomy (NCBI): domain Eukaryota; kingdom Viridiplantae; phylum Streptophyta; class Magnoliopsida; order Ranunculales; family Papaveraceae; genus Papaver; species Papaver somniferum. The sequence goes on from NC_039358.1 coordinate 184,417,787, forward strand.
GCAAGAGTTGAAAACCGTCGAAACACATATGCTTTTATGCTAAAGCAAAACCGATTCAACATATTGTGACTTTTTCACATATTGTTTCTACCAGAACCCCTCATGATTCTTTGATAAAGCCTACCAACATGGGATAGAACTTAATCCTGCTAAACCAAAAAGTCACCCAAACCATAAGGGTTCACAATATATGAGATCGAATATTAAGGTAGTAAAACCGAAATCAAACATATCATAAACATACATAACAATAAGATAAAAGCATTCAAGCACAGGCTATGTAAACCGAAAACTATCACAAGAAAAATTACCAATCAAATAATTTTATTCATAATAGTTTTATTCATTAATAGACCAATACAATCAATGAATGCAATCAAAAAGTTGATGTCTATTAATCTAGATTAAGTATTACAGTATATAACTTAATCTCTAGTGGTGCTCTTGTTGTTCACTGAGGTCTCTTCAGTGTTCAAACTTTTAAAGCATGTCTCAAGAGACTTTTCCGCAACCACTTTATGTTTCATAAGATCTTCCATTTGAAGCTTCAAGTTAGCAAGTTCACTTTTTGCCTCCTTTTAAACTTTCTTTCAGTCCATCTCGGTCTTGCATCAAGGAGAAAAGACTTCTTATGAGTTCATCAAACCCATGCATACCATCAGTGGAGAACCACTTGGTAGAATCTGAATCATCGATCGCAAAGAGACTTATTTCTTCTTGAGATCTATCAGAGTTATAATCATACACGTTTCTCGAGACAATCTTCCTGATTCTTCGATATGAGACAAACCCTTGACAGTTTCTTACATTTCGTGCTTCTCTTCTATCACTCCTTGTAATACTGCGAGTAATAGGAGCCATCCTAGTAAGACAAAAATCTTAAGAGAAGATTATTTTTTTTGAACCAGGGTTTTCGAAAATATATACAAATATGTTTTCGAACCTCTCTTTTTATCGAAGAGGAGAATAATAAAAAAATATTCCATAAATATCTTTATTACCAAAAATGCGAACAATCATTAACAAGTGCCCTTTTTTTTATGTGCTTTTCTCATCCAAAATTACGAGCACAGAGAGGGATGAGAGTGCACAATTTCGATACAATCTAAGTTATATCGGAGTAAGCTTTTTCCAGCTTACAGTGAATATCAGAAACATAGTTCATGATTCTTTAGGGAATTTCTGCCTAAAATATTTTCTCCCAAGACGATGATCTTTTCCAACTCTAGAGATATGATCATGTAGAGAAAATGTACTAATGTGAGAATTCTCGGAGATAGCTAAATCTCTCTTGATTCTTTCAATGAGATATTCATAAGATTTTCTCATTCTAAGGACTTCCTTATTATTCACATTAGTGTGATCATCTGAAACAACTATCAGAAATTCCTGATTGTTTCTTTTGACAGAGATTCGCTCTTTCCCTTCCTTCTGGAGTCGTTCCTCATCAAAACCAGAACTGTTTCGGTATGGGTGCAGATGAACCTTTTTCCAGAAGCAATTATCAACTCTTTCCTCTGACTCCTTTGAGTTGATCTTATCGGGATGTGGTATAATCTGTCTTTCCACTGAGGAATGATATTTCAGTTTTTTAAGACACGAAACTTCCTTCAAAATTTTTACTACTGTATGTTGAAGAAGTATAAGTTTCCTGTCAAGTGATTGAAAATTCTATTCCTTAAAATCACCACGGAATCGGTTCAAAGTTTCCTTTGGACAAGATTTAGTTTGATCATCAGTAGATCTAGAAGCTGGTATCTCATCCTCTTCTAACTTGATGTAGTTGGGAAAACTACCATCATCTTGATCTGTTTCAGATGTGATTAAACCGGTTTTATCACAATCTGTAAAAGTCGAGCAAGGACTTTTAGTTTCCTCGTCAGAAGAAATCACAACAGCATCATTAGTCAGAATCATAGGACGTGTCTCTTTATCTGTAAGAGATTTACCAAGAGCTTCTAGTTTGACAGCGAGATCCATTTTCTCTTTGGCTAGACAATTCAGTTGAATGCCTTTTTCTGTGATCTCCTGTTTAAGAAAATTTAACTATGTCTTTAAAATAAGTACTTTAGAAGACAAAGATTGTATAGGCTTTAGGAGTTTTACTAACTCTTTATCAGCATCTTCTCTATCATCAGAGATAGACGTAGATGTTTTCGTAACTCCAGGGTCATGAGTCAAAGAAGTAGTAACATCTTCAACTTTTGAGTATTAATACTCTTGCATAACGTTAACTGAATCGACCATTAGATTCACTCTTATAGGTTGGATCGCACCAAACACAGATTGTTAGATCTTTTCGTGTTTTCCTGTTCTAATACCAATTGAAAAGGAGAGGGTACCCAAATATACCTCAAGCTAAAACTTTTCCTACCTATAAGTCCTTTTTCCGAAAGTGATTGTCTATGGACTGAGTCGAGACAATACAACTAATCGGTTCAACTTCGTGTGATCGTCTATGGATACGAGATCGAGACAATACAACAACGAAGTAAGTTTACTTGATACAAAGGTTCGGACTTAACCAAACACAATAGGATTGCTTATTAAGTAAATAAGAACTAATGTTTGTGCGATTTACTTTAATTATAATAAAACAATTATAATGCGGAAATATAAAGTAAATGACACAGCAAGATTTTGTTAACGAGGAAACCGCAAATGCAGAAAAACCCCGGGACCTTGTCCAGAATTGAATACTCTCAGGATTAAGCCGCTACACAGAATTACACCAACTTCATATAGTTGAGACCAAGCAAATAAACCTATAGTTCACCTAGTTCCGTCTGTATTCCCACGCCTCCAACTTATAAATAAGTCACGTACTTGGAACAATTCCTTTGGTTCGTATTCCAAACAATAAAGGAACAACAAATCTGTTTGGTATCAACTCTATTCAACCAAGTGATATGAGTCAGACAAAGGTTCTTCCATTTATCATAACATAAACTCCTTCGCCAGGTCCTTAGATCTATCTTATGTTCAATTACCGAAGTAATCGTTTAAGATTAAGCCAACAACACTCTTAATCCAAAGAATTGTGTTGATGCCGATCTACTCAATTAATCAATCCAATCTACTACAAGGATAAACCGATTATTAATTGGATCCTCTTTTAACAAAACAAGTATTTTGCACATCAAAGATTATAAAACCCAAGTCAGATCTTCAATATCTTCTTTTTCTTCAAATCTTCTTAAATCTTCAATAAAAACCTGCACACAATCACTTGAATCTCTTGTGATCAATCACACACAGAACGGAGTCTGTTAACAATGGATTATCACAAGATCATCTTTAGAACTAACAACAGTCTAAAGATCCTTGTCGAAACTCTGAACTAGTTTGAGTGAATCTTATATCAGAAGAGAAGATTCTCAAGAATAAACAAACTAGGTGCAATCAGATTTCAACCACCGTTAGTCAATCAAATCAATCGAAAACAAAAGATAAATCGCAATTATCTAGTTTCCCACCAACGGTACACGCTAGAGCTTCTCAATCCCAAAGAAGACTTTAAACTGAGCGGTCGTAAAAGATTTCGCCTAATTAGGTTACTCTCCTCTCCGAATAGGCGGCTACGCCAGTAACAACAACAAAAGAGGAAGTCTGTTGTTACGAAGGATTAGTTTGCTAGAAAGGCAAAATTCAAGTATTTATAGACAAGGAAGTTTGGACACCAAGAAATTTCCAAAACCGAAAATATTCTCAAGATATTCATTAAAGCACAAATTCGGTTTTCATAATTCCTGGAAATGCTCTGCCCAAAAATAATGATCGAAATCTTTCAGAAAATCTAATTAGTAAATGCACATTACTAATTATGGAATATCCCTACAAAATGAAATTAATAACCTTAATTAAAATATTCTTAAATGTTTCGATCCTGGTATTCTCTTCCCTTAGCCGTTAAGGAATATCTTTGAACAATTAAAGAAATAAACATTCACAACACATGTTCAGAGTATGTCGACATCCTTACTTTGCAAGTTCTCTTTCACATTTACAACCTTGAAACCGATTTTCCACACTTCCAAACAAGTTTAGAATTGGTTCATCTGACTTTCAAGAAATATGTGATTGATCAAACCAACATTCAATCACAATCATGGGTTTAATGGTTCTACCAAAACAAGTTTCGGTTCTACCTCCATGTGAGTATTGTGCATAGTCACACTAGCTTTCCAAAATTTGGTTGACTAGGTACTAGGATCGGTTCCCCACATAAATATGGTATCTAACTTATATGTGTTGCACATGTCCATAGGATCGGTTCCCCTTTGCCTAAAAACGTGTTGCACATGTCCGTAGGATCGGTTCCCCTTTCTGCTATAAACCTTGCTGCACCCCATACAAGGATCGGTTCCCCTTTGTGATATACTGCACCTCTTACTAGGATCGGTTCCCCTTTCCCATATTTGGTCAGACAAAACACGAACCCGATCATACCATCTCATGTGATTACTTAAGATCGGTGTCACTAATAAAAGTCATACCAATACATAAGTCAGGCCTTTGTGAATAGTTCTACCAAGAACACAAACAAGTTGTGAGCAGTTATACTCAATCACACATATTGGTTGTTCATAAGATATGCAATGAATAACAAAACCAATAACACCTGGCAATTTCCTTTTCGGTTCACAAACAAGTTTATGAACTTACTTCCTTAGAACACATGTAAACATTGTTCCCTAGGATGAAATCCTCACCTCATACCCATACATAATCACAATAGCATTCAAATGATTATGGAGATGTCTTATCCACAAAGTTTAGTGGTTAAGCAATAAACCTCGTATTGTATTCCTTAATACGATGTCTATCTAGAGTTCAAATATGCTTCGCAGTTATGTTTTCAATATGCACGACTTGAAAGATAGGTTAGGGAATTGTAGATGGTGGATTTTCGACAAAGGCTAAAATCGTAAACCCATAATTATACGAACTTCTGATCCAGCAATCAGACGCGAGTATCGAGACACGGGTCTCTCATCGAATCTCTGACTGAGAATACTGTCTCTCAGAGTACATGCAGATATGTAGTCTCTCGGCTAGGCAACGACATATCTCATGAATACTGAACACTTCAGTAATTACTTCTATATAGAATCACGAGATTGGACGGCTCCTAGACATCTTGCCTTCTAGTATAGAGCAATAACATCTTCAGGATACAAACAACAGTTTTCCCTGACTATATAAAGGATATGACGCTTCAACTAGCTCATGTCTTTCAGAATAATTAATGCTCCTAGACGATCGTACTAGTATAGAGCCATCAATTAATTATTCCTAAATTCTTGGATTCATCCACTGAATTTCTGAAAATATTCGAATATTTTCGTAATATTTCGTTACTTCAATCTATGGTTCTTCTCAGCAGAATTCCATGGGTTAGTAATAAATATTCAACGTACGGGTGTCTGATTTACCTTCGAGTAAGCCCCGACTCAAAAGGTGCAAGTGTATTCGACGATGATGCACTAACAATCACCTGAACGCACGAACGAGTATTTCAAAATACGACGAAACGATGAACCTATGCAAAATAGGAAAGAAAATAATAAATAATAAAATATTGACCAAGGCGTTGGGGGACTGGGCCCACTAGCCGGCCGGCCGTGCCGTGGCCAGTCCCACGCCAGTTTTATATTTTATCATATTTTTGTTATTTTCCTTGATCTTATGAAAATCCTTTCATTTGAACAAATATCCTTCGTTTTGAGGAAACTCCTCAGTTTCATGGTGTTTCCTTCGCACCAAGGAAATAATATAAAATTGGAAAAAATGCCGTGGGGTCGTGTTTATTGGCCAACCGGCCATGCCTTGATCCCGGCCGGCCCCACACCTCATGGTTCTTTATTATTTTATTAATATTTCCCTAATCTCATTAAAACTCCTTAATCTCATGGTATTTTCATAAAACCATGAAAAATATAATATAAAATTAGGGAAACTCGTGGGACCGGGCCCAACCGGCCGGCCATGCCCTAGCCGGTCCCACACGTCCTTTTACTTTATTATTATTATTTTAAGTTTCCTTGATCCCATGAAATTCCTTGATTTCATGGTATTTCTCTCAAATTATGAAAATTCTTTCAAATCATGGAAATAATACACAAAAATTACATAAAATTAGGGAAACGCACGGGACCGGGCCCCAGCCGTCCGACCATGCTCAAAGCCGGTCCCACACGCCTTTATTTTATTATTATTTGTTTCCTTGATCCCATGGAAACTCCTTCACTTCAAGGAAACTCCTTAATTTCAACAAACTCCTTGATTTCATGATATTTTCATAAAATCATGAAAAATAATATAAAATTAGGAAAGGCACGATGGCACCGTGGTCACTGACCGGACGTCCTTGCCTTGGCCTCAGCGGTCCCACGTTTCATCATTCCTTCATTTTATAATTATTTTCCTTCATCTCATGAAGTTTCCTCAATTTCAGCAAAACCCTGATTTTGTCATATTTTCTCAAATGGTTGCTCAAACGCACGCCAGAACGTACCAAAATTCTCAGGGCTGAGATACGGACGTTTTGACTATGTGAGCACGTTACCTTGACCGACCAAGGTTGGCTCTTTGGCTCACACGGATCGTGTCCCACATATTTTCATGAATTTTCCTAATTTGCACAATTGCACGTATTAGGTCCAAAACTCTTCCAAATAATTTGAAATTTTCATAGAGCGATCGTCATTCGATCCCGTGACCATCCAGGGTCGGTTTCATGACCCCTTGGTCGGTCCCTCATCTCCTCATAATTAATTAGGTTTTATCACCTAAGGCTCAGACGAGCATTTTTCTAATAAATGATTAAACCAGCATTTAATCATTCTTTCATCAACAAATCACCAACTCTTCAAGAGACCTTGGTATTTGCTCACTCGAGCATGTGGGCGCTACATGGACGATACATGATCCCATGTAGCCGGTCCCTCATTCATTCGATGGTTAATTTTCAAATAAAACATCAATTGGTCATCAATTGATCGAATTAGGGTTTCTGAGTCCAAGGATCATAATTCCAGATTCAAACACCAATAACTTTACGACGATCTCGTGATCAGTGTTTTTATTAATTATGCTCGGTTCAATTACCAGTATTTTAAATTAATATTTTATCTCGGTCACGCTACCAATAATTCATCAAATGAGCAACATTTGCTCAGATGAGCAATATTTGCTCAAACCAAGGAATATTGGTTCAACTATTAATATTCAACAATTCATCGAATGAGCAATACTTGCTCACCTTAACTATCAACGTTTACTTAAGAATCATACCTCTGTCTCAACAGGCACGTCCAATTCATGAGTCTCAAGACATTTTGCAAGATCATGTTCAATTCAGCAAATCCATGGACTCATCGTCCCATAAATTCATGAAGTCAACAACTGACTAATTAACCACGAGATGTCAATCGTGTCACATGGGGGGATATTAACTAGGGTTTTGGTCTGGCGGTCTACGACACACGATATGAGCAAGTCATGCAATCAGTTGAAGGAGTTAACAAAGTAGTGGATGGAAAATCGACCAAGTCTCTGCACGATGAGCAACTGGTTTCAAACACGATTTCCATTTCCCCACTCTTTGATTTCATCAACTGTCACACTTCATGGGATCATGGTGTCTACAATTCCAGCAATATAAATAAGCTCTGAATCATGATTGAATATACAAGAATATCACGTCAAACAGACAACACGAGATTAACAACTCAACATCTAAGTAATCACTCTCAACAGAGATTCAATCATTCAGAACTTATCTTATTCAGAATACATAACACACCTAAAATCTTTGATTATCATTGGTTCCACACATTTCTCAGCTTCCCTCCTACAGATCGACCCATCCTCTCTTGTGACCGGATTTACTCTGGAACGACCATTGTCTTGGTTTAGGCCGGAGTACTACAGATTGATCTCTCGAATTCAAAGCAGTCCCTTCTTGCAGTGCATCTGTGTGAGGTTGAACATTTCGCTCGGTTCAAGGAGTCTCCTCCGTACGGTCGTCTCCTTAATTCTGTAAAAACCAGCAAATCGTTTTTCCCCACCTACAGGAATGAAACAGTTCAAGTCAAATATCACTAACCTCAAGTGGAAGGATGATTGTTGTCGTTGTAGCTCCTTGCTTCTTCACTTCTTCAAGACTTCGCAATACTTGTAATGTCTCATATCCTAATACTTTCAAGCTAACCCATACGAATTTGACTCTAGTACATAATCAAGCGACTCTTAACATGAGTTTTGATTCACTAAAATATGACAACCAAACTTGACATACCAACGCTTGGTGGGTTCAACCGAGCCATGCTCTAAAACCTTTTATTGATGAAGTTCCACAAGCTCCCCTTAATAGTTCTTCGTCTTCAATCGATGAACAACGTGAAGTATAAATCTCAATTATACACTCTATCCTAATCCGAGACATAGATATAAGTAGATTAGAAATCAAGACTTATAGTTTTGGTAACTAACCTTGACAAACAAGCTTGAGATAGCAGCTTGCGAGTTTGACCGAGCAGTGCTCTAACAAGAAGGATACTTAACGACATACATAGTGGAGAAGCTGGCAACCATAGTGGAAGAATGTCATTAGATGTCAAAGCCAAAATGAAAGGATACTGGTGGCCTTTTATGGACGAAGATTCTAAGAATATGGCTAAGCGCTGTGAAAAATCCCAACGCTTCGCTAGGAATATTAAGGCCCCAGCAACGAAGCTTAATTCGGTTATCAGCCCTTGGCCATTTGTTAAATGAGGGGTTGATATAGTCGGACCCTTGGTAGAGGGACCATTGAAAAATATATACTTGATCGTGGCTACGGACTACTTCACTAAGTGGGTCGAAGTTAAACCTTTGGAAATTATCAGGGACTGTGATGTCTTCAGATTCTTGTTTGAGCAAATTATATGCAGGTTCGGAATACCCACAGCCATAGTTTCGGACAATGGCAAGCAGTTACAAGGGAAGAACATTGACATTCTGTTCGACACCTTCAACATCCAGAAAAACAAATCAACTCCGATTTATCCAAAGAGCAACTGGAAAGCGGAGGAAACCAACAAAACCATATCAATGAACTTGAAAAGAAAGTTGGGTGCGCACAAAAAGAGATGGTGCGAACAGTTACACAACGTCTTATGGGTTTACAGAACAGCAAGGAGATCGGCTACGGGAGAAACTCCATTTTTACTAACCTACAGAGCCGAAGCAGTCATCCCAACGGAGGTCATACTTCCAACAACGAAGACGGAGGCCTGGGAGAAAAACCTAACAACGGAACTGATGCTAGAAAAGCTGGACGACCTTGAAGAAATGAGGGAGGTAACTTTGCAACGAATGGTGAACTACCAACGGAGGTTGGCTCGAGAATACAACAAAAAGGTCATCCCTCGAAACTTTGTAGTCGAAGAGTATGTGTTACGACAAATACTTCCTTACCAAAAGAAGAAGGAGTGGGGCAAGCTTGCTCCAACATGTGATGGACCCTACATCATACACGATATTTCTGGGAAAGGATCCTACCATTTGATAACAGTGGAAGGAGAAGTGGTACAACACCCATGGAATGCGATGTACTTAAACAAGTATTACTCGTAAGACAACGGAGGTTACTCAGGGGAAGAAGGGTAAGGGCAGTAACCTACCATGTTCTACCCCTGGAAAAAAGGTATTGCAAACCTTACTAATCAATGGATGAAGCTTTAATTATTAAACATAGCTTTGTTGTGTGTAACACATCCGGTAAATATAACAGGTTAGAATAGACACCCTCCGTCAAAACTGATGATGAGGTAGGGCAAGGCATAACTGCGCATATGTCAATCTCGGATCGTCTGAGCAAGGCTCCTTCCATAAGGCATAGAAAAAGATAAGATATCCCCCATAGAGATACCCTATCGAAGTAAAGCAGTCTTCGCGCTGAGCGCTTAGGGTTACAGGAAAATTATCCCCCACGTAGGGACCTTCGCCACCACGGTACCTTCTGGCTAAAGGATATCCTGGTAGGACGTCGGATGTTCCACCAAGGTTAATCACATTTTAGCACCTTGTGAAATACTTGAATGTGCGACCTGTTAGACACATTACGTCTAAACGTAAAATTAGTAGAAAAATAAGTTAAATTAACAATTTTACCAAAATATGCTTAACATTCCTACTTATTCAAAGTTACATAGCAGATATTAAAGGAGCTCAAAAGGCACAAAGTATTGTTTCAAAGTACTGAAAAGGAGATATCTCATCCAAAGAAGATACCTCAGCTGAGGGTACAAACAAAAAAGAAGATGATCAACTGAAGAGAAGTTCAGACAATTCACAAAAATCAAGGGTAAGGAAGACGATCGAAGAAAACACCCTCAACTTGGCGCTCGGCTTCAGCAAAGGCATTGTTGATGTGGTCAATAGCAACTCACTTCATCTTTCTCCTAACCTGAGCATCTTGAGCCTCCATATCCCGAGCTGACTTTTGACGAAGCTCCATCATTTGAGCACTTAGCTGGTCGTTGGCCTGCTGGAGTGCCCCAGCCTTAAACTTCGAAGCAGTAACAAATTGATGCTTCCTCTCCAAGTCGGATACCTGGTTCTTCAGATGAGTAACCTTAGAACTCATGCCCACAAGTTGTTCCTGCAAACCTGCGAGCATACGAATAAAGAGTCAAGGAACCCGAAGGCTACAACAAAAAGCGTTGAAAGGCTTCGGAAATAAGAAGGCCCTAAGCTACCTCCGGCATGGTTAAGGGAATCTTCTGAACTATGCTCAGCTCCATCAATATTTTCCTCAGCGGCGTTAAGGTCCTCATCCAAAGTATCACATTCGGTCCGGAGATCATCAACATCTATCAGGAGCGAAGCATTCTCAGAAGATAAGGCTCGGTGAATATCCTCTAACTCTTCTAATCTCTTGACCGTTGATGCACGAGACGTGGAAGAAGAGGACTGAGATGACTCAGTAAGTCTGTTCCTAAGGGTACATACTTCGGAGGACACCACATTACGTTCAACTGTAACCTTAGCTAAGGAGGCACATGCATCTTTGAAATATGTATAATACTTCTTACGGATGATCTCCTGGGATGAGAGGCGCTTTTCCAACAAAGCAATATCCTTATTTTTCTTTAATATGAGATTCTCTTTCCACTTAAGAGTTTTCTCACTATCTTCATGAAGGAGGGACATCTTCTTCACAAGGTCTGAGTTATGAGCAGACTCAAGGGAGATTTGGGCCTCATTATGGACAGTCACGTTCATCAACCTATCAGATTTCTTCTGATAATACCACACATCGGAGGTCAACTGGGTCACTTGCTCCCGATGATTTCCGAGTTCATCGGAGCTACTAACTGGCAGGCGTAGGCACTCTCAGGGCGTATCTACCAGAATAAACTAAAATAAATCTAAGGGGGAGAATGGACGAACCTATAACTTTTGAAGACTCTAAAGCCAAAGTCGTATCAGCCGCCTTGCGCCCCTCTTCATCAATCTTAGAAGCATCATTGGCCTTTTTGGGAGCTAGAAGGCACGCTTCTAAGGACCTTTGAGTCTTCTTTAGCTCATTTTCCAACAAAAGTATCTTAACAGAAGAAGCGACATCACCCGAAGCAGACTGCTGAGCACTAACAAAGGCATAGTCTTGAAGAGCACGCTCCAAGAAAGCATCCAAGTGAGTACATTTAGCTCTGTAATACTTGAACAAGGTGCATCCAACTTCGATTTGCATGCAAAGCTGCAAGCAATGAGGTGTAAGAATACACAACATCACGAATGGAGCGAAAAGACGAGAAGAGAAGATATTATCCATGAAAACCTCTATTTCCTGAATATTACCCCTTCAGATGTCACCAAGGCTTTGACAAGAACGAAGACAGTATGGATCGAAGAAAATGTCCTTGGTCATCTGGTACTGAGATGTCAAACCATCCAACTTAGAAGCAATCTCCAAGGAGTTACTCAACTAATGCGGACCAACCTCAGCAGCAAAAGGACCCTTGAAATCCCGCAGTATAGCTTCGAGAATAACATCGTCAGAGCTCCCAAGGCTCAGATTCTCAGGTAACTTACCTTTTCTTTGATCGGCAGACGTCACATTAACCGCTGGGGAACAAGCACGGGATACCAATACTTGATCATCACCACGACGAAAAGAAGGCATATTCGAAGATCTAAGAACAAAAACAGATGCTTTGCCAGAGGTATTACCTAAGTTCATGTCACCGGCAGAAAGAAGGTTACCAAGGTTGGTCCAATCAGGCGACGAAGGTGGTGGTCCTACAGGTTTACTTGCAGGGGCAGTAGAGACAGATTGAGTGCTTCCCAACGAGGTAGGCGTAGCATTCAAGGAGAAGCTTCCTAGTGAAATCAAAAACTTCTTCTTCGGCTGAGAATCTGAACTACTGATCCTTACAACCGGAGCTGCACCCTTTGCAAACGAACCACCTGAATGGTGAGAGGTGGCTGGAGAAGGCGAAGGACCCTTCGAAGACAAAACTATAACGCTGGTAATAATCCGAACAATGAGCTGTGAAGGAGCAAGTACCTCCGACGAAGGAGCAAGGATCGCAGCAACCTGAGTAATCGCTTGACTCACCAATGAAGACCCCCCAACGACGTGAAGGTTTTCACCTTCAACAGAACCGGTGTGAACAGATCTAGGGCTTAATTTCGTAAAGTCTTCCTCAATATCATCCAAATGAGGGTTAAGGGAAGTATCCTCGACATCCTTTATGTCCTCCATATTCTCAAGCTCTTCTCCAACAACCTTTGGGTCTTCATCAGACGCTTCTACGTCAATCACAGCTTTCAACTTGCCTTTCTTCTTGGAAGACTATAAAATAACACATGTGCAAGCTAAGGATCATGGGAAAAATACCTAGGTATTCACGAATAGTGAGGTAAGGTTATAGTCCTTACCTCTGCAGGTGTGGACTTGGCAGCATCAATCGAAGCCTTTCTATTCCTCGTACGAGTAGCAACTGAGTTACCAGCGGAACCAGAAGCAGTCCCAGCTGAAGAAGCAGGGCAGGCTACAAAGAGAGATCTTAAAATTATCATCAAAAGTCTCAATGAATGAAGATTAAAAAACGAAGAAATCTACTCAAAGGTTACCTCGTCAGGAACGACAACCCAAGGATGGCATCCATCATACTTAGAAGGCAGGGACGAAGCTGAAGGAGGAACGTTGGGGTTTGCGGTACTAAACCCGTGGGCCCAAGGACCAACCACACGAAGAGGAGTACATGCCAAACGTTTATCATGATCAATACGAACACGATAAAACAAAGGTAGGAAAAGCTTAGCACAATAGGGGATAACAGTCAACCTCGTGTTATCGATCCCCTCCAGCAAGCGAAGGCTATTACCTTCCCTGATTTTCTTGGCAGTAACATGAATACTGCGTGGACCAACGCACAAAGGAAGAAGATTTCTCCTTTGAATGGCATCAGCGTACGTAGCATTGAAGTTGGTAGGGCTATAATCCTCCTCCTTAGACCTCCCAGGAGCAAAAGGTCATAAGATTTCAGAGTGGTCTTACCCTTGATGCGATACCAACACTCAAGAAGAGCACGCCAGAAGTTACCAGTATACTGCATCACCCCTCGAACCTGTGTCTTGTTCATAGGATCATCCCTAGCGAACAGGACATCGTAATAGAAGGGACCCTTCCTACTATAAAGAGGAAGAAGCATACCAGCGGCGAACTGACCAACACTGATCAGAAAATTGTTCTCGTCATAAGGAAAGCTCTGGATCAGAGACTCAGTGAGAACGTCGGGACCATCGACGAAGGAGATCTCGAAATTGTTCAAGCGAGAAGACTTGGAGATCTCGGCAAGGGACCATCCGGAGTAGCTATCTTTGTCATGCAGTTGCAACCTCTGCAGCTCAAAGTGAGGCGGAGGTGGAGGAAGGTTTTCGGAAGCTACCTCCCCTACCTCAGGCTCCTCAGCAACCTCAGGTACGTACCTCAGTATCCTCACCACCCTCAGGAGGAGGAGAAGGTGTAGCATCAGGATGATCCACACACGGAGGAGGCTCAGTAGAAGATCTATGCCTCAGGTATTTGCGCGCAGGTTTCTCCGGAAGCCTCATAATTACTAACACCAGCAGAAAGTACAGTCGTCAACAAGGGCGGAAGAAATTTACAGTCGAACCAAAAAACTTGATTGGGGCAAAATCAAACACACTTTGGGCATGGGTTTAACTTAACCAACCAAAGGAAGCAAAAGGATAGACATCCAATCAATTCTAAAGACGCAATGAAGATCGATCAACCCTCACGGTCAGGTTTGCAGGCGAAGAACTATCATGGCAAAATCATGGTAAAAACAAAAAATGGGGAAAAACCCATTCTCCCAAACAATATGAAAAATCACGGAAACATCAAAATCACTTCATGCATACATTACATCAACTTCAATAGTAATCAAGGAAGAAAAAATCGAACCTAGCGCAAAGAGTACACGAGCAACAATGAAGGAAAAGTGAAGATTACTAACCTGCTAAAGAAGATCGGGCAAGAGCGGGAGGTTTTGGGAGTCTCTGAGAAGACCAACAGTTGAATTCGAAAGAGAAAAGAAAATCTTTGCGAAAGAGACAGAGAGGGAGAGCGACAACGGGAGAAGAAAAAGGAAGATAATGAATATCCTTCCTTAAATTTCTTCTTATAGGCGGCTGAAAAATCCAAAATTTAATTGTCCCGGAATTCAAGGGGCAGTTATTGCATGAAAGGACACATGGGGACCACCAAATCCGTGCGTGCAAAAATGGCGACCTTATGGAAGGTTTTTCTCCCAATCCTACCAATCGGTAGAATATGAAAGAAAAGGGGCACGCTATGAATACCAATATTCTGTAGAGAACGTGTCACGGTTTTGGTGTCCGTATACCAGATAACTGTATAGACGCAGCGATACACAGGAGTCTGACGAGCAGCAGATCCCTTCCTGATCTGCTTTATCCCATCTCGAGGAAGCATACCTCGACGACATAGATGGTAAAGTAAACCCTAGTTTAGGGAGGTGGCAGCTGGTGAAGGGATAGAGGTAGCTGACATATCTAATCAACATTTAATGCGGCGAGCCCTTTTCCACACGCTTAACCAAAGCACGTGGAGAGATGTGAGATGGCAGAGTCTGACTGGCGAAGGCTCGTGGTGAACGAAGGTACAACTTTTATTGAGGCTGGGTAGTTCTCAAGGGATCGTGGGTCAGCTGAGGTGGCATAATCCAATTAGAGAAAACGTGTGGTGAACGAAGGTACCATTTGTACGGAAGATATATCAGGATACGATGGACCCAAAGACAGCAAAGATATATCTGGAGAAGAAGGAACTATAAATACCAAGCTTCACTAACAAAGAAAAGCTTTAAATACCCGAAGGAGAGAAGATCTAGTCTTAAGCTTATACCTCTTTAATGTTTAGAACCTTCAATACCCGAAGGAGAGACGATCTAGTCTTAAGCTTATACCTCTTTAATGTTTAGAACTTAAGTATTTACTATAGCTTGAGTTCTCTCTACTACTTTGGGAAGCATTTAAGATCTTTGTAACAACCACACTTAATACAAACAATCACCCATTACCCCGTGGACGTAGACAAAAGTCGAACCACGTAATCTCTTCTGCCTCCTTATAACATGGTATCATTTACATAACTCAGTATTGTTCGTTATCATTGTCTTTATCCTGAGTACCTTCTATTAATTAACCATATCTTCAACTGAGATATCATTACTACTTAGTATTGGATTCTCTGAGATGTATACATTACATAGACTATGGGGAAAATAGTAGTCACAAAAGAAGACAATCTGGATCGAGGAATAAGTCATTTGCCATCTGGTACTGAGCTGTCAAAGCATCTAACTTAGAAGCAATCTCCAAGGAGTTACTCAACTGATGCAGACCAACCTCAGCAGAAAAAGGACCCTTGAAATCTCACAGTATAGTTTCAAGAATGGCATCGTCAGAGCTCCGAAGGCTCAGATTCTCATGTAATTTACCTTTCCCTTGATCAATAAATGTCCCACCAATCACTTGGGAGTGAGCATGGGATACAAGTAATTGATCCTCACCGCGATGAAGAGCCGACATAGTGGAAGAGCTGGGAACAGGAACAAGTGCTTTGCCAGAGGTACACCTAAGTTCATTTCGCCAGCAGAAGGAAGATTGCCAAGGATGGTCCAGGAGACGAAGGTGGTGGACCAACATGTTTGCTTACAGGGGCAAAACCATGGCATTAGTGGTAACAAGAGCAGTGGGCAGCGTACTACCAGGAACAGAAGATGTAGGAACCCTCGATAAAGGAGGAGGGATTGTGGCAACATGAG
Organism: Papaver somniferum; assembly: GCF_003573695.1. NCBI lineage: Eukaryota > Viridiplantae > Streptophyta > Magnoliopsida > Ranunculales > Papaveraceae > Papaver > Papaver somniferum. The sequence continues at coordinate 184,434,136 of NC_039358.1, forward strand.
GAACCACTTGGCTCACTAACAAAGGACCACCATCAACATGAAGATTATCACCTTCTACAGAACCAGCACGAACAGGGCTAGGAATTTCATTCGTAAAGTTTTCCTCGATATCATCTAAGTGAGGACTAAGGGAAGTATCCTCAACATCCTCCATGTCCTTAGCATCCTCAAGTTCCTCTTCAACAACTTGTGGGTCCTCGTCAGACTCTTCTACATCAATCACAACTTTCAACTTGCTATTTTTCTTGGAAGACTGTAAAAGAGCACATGCGCAAGCTAAGGATCAGGGGAAAAATAACTAGGTACCCACATACACTAAGGTATGGTAATAATCCTTACCTCCACAGGTGTGGATTTGGTAGCTTCAATCGAAGCTTTCCTCTTCCTCGTACGAGTATCTACGGAGTTACCAACAGAACCAGGAGCAGTCCTAGCGGAAGAAGCAGGGGCGCCTGCAAAGAGAAGCATCAAAATTTTCAGAAAAAGGCTCAACACAACGAAGATTGAAAAACAAAGAAATTTACTCAAAAGTTACCTCGTCAGGAGCAGTAGGGTTGAAAACCCAAGGCTGATATCCATCATACTTAGAGGGAAGAGATGAAGTAGGACGAGGAACATTGGGATCTGCGGTAGTAAACCCGCGGGCCCAAGGACCAACCACACGAAGAGGAGTGTGTGCCCAATGTTTATCATGATCATGATCAAGACGAATAAGACCGCACTGAAGCAGAAAGATCTTAGTAGAATAAAAGATAACAGTGAGCCTCGTCTTGTCAATCTCCTCCAGCAAATGAATGGTGTTACTTTCCCTAATTTTCTTAGCAGTAACATGAATACGGTGTGGACCAACGCACCAATGAAGAAGGTTGCTCTTTTGAATAGCATCAGCGTACGTAGCGTTGAAGTTTCCAGGAGTAAAATCCTCCTTCTTACACCTCCCAAGAGCAAAAGGATCGTAAGATTTCAGAGTGTTCCTACCATTTCTACGGTACCATCACTCATGGAGAGCATGCCAGTAATTACCAGTATACTGCATCATTCCTCGAACCTGAGTCTTGTTCATGGGATCATCCCCAGCGGACAAGACATTGTAATAGAAAGGATCCTTTCTGCTATAAAGAGGAAGAAGCATGCATGCGGCTTACTAACCGACACTAATCAACAATTATTCTCTCCATAAGGAAAACTCCTCATTAAAGACTCAGTAAGAACGCCAAGACCATCCACAAAGGAAATCTCGAACTTGTTTAGACGAAAAGGCTTGGAGATCTCAGTAAGGGACCAACTGGAGTAGCTATATTTGTCGTGCAGCTGCAACCTCTGTATCTCATAGTGGGGAGGAGGTGGGGGAATATTTTCAACAGCAACCTCCTCTACCTCAGCGAACTCAGGTATCTCAGTATCCTCACCAGCCTCAGGAGGCGTAAAAGGAGTAGCATCAGGATGATCCACGCGTAGAGGTGGCTCAGCAACAGATCTAGGACTGTAATCTTTGCGTGCAGGTTTCTTCGGAAGCCTCATAATTACTAACACCAGCAGAAAATACAGCTTATCAAAAATGGCAGGAGAAACTTACAGTTAACCCAAAACTCGATTGGGGCAAAACCAAACGGACTTTGGGCATGGGTTTAACTTAACCAACCAAAGGGAAGCAAACAAAGAATCATCTAACGAGTTCTAATGGAGCGACGGAGATTAATTGATCCTCACGATCAAACTTGCAGGCGGAAATTATCATGTTGAAAATCATAGGTAAAATATACAAATGAGGAATAACCCATGTTCTCAAATAGCATGAAGAAGAAAGTAAAGATCAAAATTCATACATGCAAGCACCATAACAACTTCATTGGCAATCAAGGATAGAATCCGAACCAAACATGGAGAATACTCAAGCAAGGGTAAAAAAAAGCAAAAGATTACTAACCTGTTAATGAAGATCGAGCGAAGACAAGAGCTTTTGGGAATCAGTGGGAAGACCAACAGCTGGAGATGGAGAAGAAGAAATCTATGTGAAATAGACAGAGATGGAGAGCTACAGTGGGAGAAGAAAAAGGAAGTTAATGAATATCCTTCCTTAAATTTATTCTTATAGGCGGCTGGAGAATCCAAAATTTTAGTTATCCCGAAATTCAAGGGGAAGTTATTGCATGAAAGGACACATGGGGACCACCCAATCCATGCGTGCAAAAGTGGCGGCGTAATGGAAGTTTTTTTTTCTTCCAATCCTACCGATTGGTAGAATATGAAAGAAAAGGGGCAAACTGTGAATACCAATATTCTCTTGAGCACGTGTCACGGTTCTGGCGGTCGCGTGCAAGTTAACAAAAAAACATCAGCGATACACGGGTATCTGAGAAGCATCAGATCCCTTCCTGATCTACTTTATCTCATCTCGAGGAAGCATACCTCGACGGCTTAGATGGTAAAGTAGACCCTAGTATAGGGAGGTGGCAGCTGTCGAAGGGACAAAGACAGCTGACATATCTAATCAGTATTTAATGCAGCGAGCCCTTATCTACACGCTTGGTCAAAGCACGTGGAGGAAAGTAAGATGGCATTGTCTGACTGGCAAAGGCTCGCGGTGAACGAAGGTACAGCCTGTACTAAGGTTGGGTAGGTCTCGAGGGAACGTGGGTAAGCTGAGGTGGCAGATCTCGACTGGAGAAAGCATGCGTCCAACGAAGGTACCATTTGTACGGAAGATATATCAGGATACGATGGACCCAAAGACACAAAGGTATATTTGGAGAAGAAGAGGCTATAAATACCACGCTTCACCAACGAAGAAAGGCTTTCAATACCCGAAGGAGAGAAGATCTAGTCTTAATCTTATACCTCTTTGATGTTTAGAACTTAAGTATTTACTACAACTTGAGTTCTCTCTAGTATTTTTGAAAAATTTTAAGATCTTTGTATCAACCACCACTTAGTACAACCAATCACTCATTACCCATTGGACTAAGACGAAATTCGAACCATGTAATCTCTTATATCTCATGATAACTTAGTAGCATTTACATTACCTCAGTATTGTTCATTATTATTGTCTTTATCTTGAGCACCTTTTATTACTTAACCATATCATCTCAACTGAGATATTACTACTACTTAGTATTGGATTCTCTGAGATGTATACATGTTATAGTTTTGAAAGTGGTAGTAAAAGTTCGTTGCTCGGACTTGTAAAGATTTAAAAATAAAAATATATACAAAAAATATTAACAATATGGGCAAGAGTACTGGGACTAATGATTTGGCCAATCTTCATAAAATAGGGCTCAATGAATTATTCTCGACAATAATCGCTCAAAACATAAGTTATATGGACTCTTATTTTGCCAAATTAGATTCTCAAAAAATTGATTGTAAATGTCAAGCATGGAACATCAAATCACCTAAGCTAAGCATGACCCATCTAATCAAATAACACCCAATTTAATCAAATCATATTTCAATTAATTTTTAATGCAAAAGTCTTAAAAAGAATTAATTACATTACCCATGTATGAAGCTCGGTCTCCTCCGTCGTCCCAGTGTTGGGTTTAGCTCATCATGATAAAAACACGCTCAAAATATTTATTTATTGCTCAAATGGTGTTTACAATGAAGAGAAAAGGAGAAAATGGTGTAAAACTGTAATCTGCGACCTACAGTAAGCGTCCCAAATGAACGATAAAAGAGAAGTGCTATTGTCGCTGTGGTTCTAAGACCCACACCTACGACCCACGCCTGTGAGTCTTTCTCACTGTTGATAAACCACTGCCCTTGCGAGTCCGTTCTTCATGTTCTTCATCTTCATCACGAACAGCAGCAGCAGCAGAGAGAATTCGTGATTCTTCTTCTGCAGCTTCCTCTCTTCTCCTCCCAACTCCCCAAACTCTCGACAACCTTTCCCAAACTGTTTTGCCTTGTATTTATAGTGAATTGGAGCCAAAAATCCGACCATTGATTGCATATATTCTCCATTTAATCCAAATATTCTCGGCTGCCAATAATAACGAAAATTTCCAAAATTAACTCTGTCACACGTTAGAATTGGTTCTGCACACTCCAATTCAGCTCTCCCACGCCTAGTAAGTCGTCGAACGTCCCTTAATCACTTCCATGCATAGCCAAAACACACACAACAACGTGTACAGGGTGTTTTCTGTCCGTGTAGCTCTGTTTTGAGCTCGAGAATCAAATCGATATTTCCAGCCAATTCCGATCAAATTCGACACTCAAACTTTGTTCCTTATGCCAAATCACATCTTTCTGCCAATTTTCAGCGATTTAATCGCACTCCAACCCATTCATTTTGACAATCAAAATTCTGCCAGTTGAAAACTTCATTTCCCGCCAAAAACACAAATTCAAATTGTTGAAGAAGGTGCCCCTTATCCAGAGTGCTGGAGTGCGAATACCAATTGGGGTGGAAATAGTAATTTTTATGGGTTCCTCCGCGACATTTCTGGGACGCTTCCGGTGCATTTCTGGGGTGCCTACGGTACATTTCTCCGGGGTGTAAAACACTGCTTTTTGAGCCCATTTCGCCGCAAGGGCTTATTTCTCTAAAATTTCCTACAAGAACACAAAATAACACAATAAGTACTTAATCGAGTCTAACAATACAGAAAATTGAGAACAAAATAGACACATAAATGCGTCTATCAATACATTACGTAGACTATATGAAAATAAGTAGTCACATTACTCTTGACTAGAAAGTCCAAGATGACCAAGAAGTCAAACTAACTATCTTTTGGATTTGGGCTTGGGAGAGGCCCAACTTCCTTCATAAAGGGGGGGTTAGGCTACGTCCCTAAGTCCCCAATTTAGAGGAAGGTGACCTGAGGGATTTAAGACACCCTTATTTCTCTAGGATTGGCCATTTACATGCACCAAAATTAGTCTTGTGACTGTTTGACCTTGTGACTAGGTTGGTCAACAGTCACCCAAGACCGTTGGTATTCTTTCGGTTCTTCTATTCCTCGTGCCTTGGGGCGGTTACACCACCATAACACTTAAGCGATGTGGGCAGTAACTTCTTTTGTAACTTCTGCACTTTTACCAACCTCCATATATGTGCTCAACCCCTCTTCCTCTTTTTCTTAATTGACTCAGCTTGAGTGAGTAATAATCTATAGGTTTTACCCATTATACAAAAGATGTAAGTATTGACTAAGGGGGAGAACATGTCACCTTATTATTGCTTCAAAGTTGTGGTGCAATTGAACTTTGAGGAAGGTAACAATATGTTAGAGCATAGCTCGGTTGAACCCACCAAGCATTGGTATGTCAAGTTTGGTTGTCATATTTTAGTAAACCAAAACTCATTTAAAGAGTTGCTTGATTATGTACTAGAGTCAAATTCGTATAGGTTAGCTTGAAAGTATTAGGATATGAGACATTACAAGTATTACATGAAGACTTGAAGAATGTGAATAAGTACGGAGCTACAACGACGACATCTTCCTTCCACTTGAGGTTAGTAATATTTGACTTGAACTGTTTCATTCCCTAACGTATATTTCAAGTCGTGCATATTGAAAACATAACTGCGAAGCTATGAATGATTATACTCTAGTTAGACTAGTATTAAGGAATACAATGCGAAGTATAATGCTTATCTTTTGAAATTTGAATATAAGACATCGACATAATCGTTTGAATGCTATTGTGATTATATATGGGTATGAGGTGAAGATTTCATCCTAGGAAACAATGTTTTACATTCGCTTAAAGAGAAGTAAATTCATGAACTTGTTTTGTGAATCGAAAGGGAAATCGCTAGGCTTATTGGCATTGTTATTCATTGCATATCTTTTGAACTACCAATATGTGTGATTAGTATAACCGCTCATGACTTGCTTATGTTCTTGGTAAAACTATTCATAAGGCCTGACTTTTGTATTGGTATGACTTTTATTAGTGAAACCGATCTTAAGTAATCACCTGATATGGTATGATCGATTTGTTGTTATTAGTATGACCAACTCTAAGCAAAGGGGAACTGATCCTAGTAAGAGATGAAACCGATCACAAGAGGGGAATTGATCCTTGTAAGAGGTGCAGCAAGTTTCTAGATATTGGGAACCGATCCTATGAACATGTGCAACACGTTTTTAGAAATTGAGAACCGATCCTATGGACATGTGCAACAAATACAAGTTAGATACCATATATATGTGGGAAACGATCCTCGTACCTAGTCAACCAAGTTTTGGTAACTAGTGTGACTAATTCTAGTACCCACATGGAGGTAGAACTAAAACTTGTTTTGGTAGAACCGTTAAACCCATGTTTGGTGATTTGATAGGATAATCAATCACATAGTTCTTGGAAGTCATATGAACCAATTCTAAACTTGTTTGGAAGTGTGGCAAATCGATTCCAAAATTGTAAGTATGAAAAAGGACTTGCAAAGTAAAGATGTCTACATACTTTGAACATGTGTAGTAACGCTTATCATTTATTGTTCAAAGATATTCCTTAATAGCTAAAGGAGAATCCAGGATCGAAAATAAATTGAGAATCTTTTAATTAAGGTTTTTAATTTTATATTTGGAAAATAAAAATTAATAATGTGCATTTAATAATTGGAGTTTTTCTAAGAGATTTCGGTCAATATTTGGACAAAGCATTTCCAGGAATTATGGAAACCGAATTTGGAATTTATTGCATATCTTGAGAATATTTTCGGTTTTGGAAATTCCTTAGTGTCCAAACTTCCTTGGTCTATAAATATCAAAGTTTGCATTTCGAGCAAACTAATCCCAGAGCCAGCAAAACTACCTAGTTGTGCTGCTACTGGTGGAGCCGCCTATTCGGAGAGCAAAGTAACCTAATTAGGCGAAATCTCTTACGACCGCTCAGTTTAAAGACTTCTTTGGGATTAAGAAGCTCTATTAGTACCGTTGGTGGGAAACTAGATAATTGCGGTTTATCTTTTGTTTTCGATTGATTTGATTGACTAACGGTTGTTGAACTTTGATTGCGCCTAGTTTGTTTATGCTTGAGAATCTTCTCTTCTGATATAAGATTCACTCAAACTAGATCTAAGTTTCGACAGGGATCTTTAGACTGTTTGTAGATCTAAAGACGTCTTGTGATAATCCATTGTTAACATACTCCGTTTTGTGCGTGATTGATCACAAGAGATTCAAGTTGTTGTGTGCAGGTGTTTATTTAAGATCTAAGAAGATTTGAGGACGAAGAAGATTTCTGATTTGGGTTCATAATCTTTGGTGTCCACAATACTTGTTTCGGGTAAAGAGGATCCAACTATAATCGGTTTATCCTTGTGGTACATTGGATTTATTAGTTGAGTAGATCGGCATCAATACAATTCTTTGTGATTCAAAGTATTGATTGCAATATCTTGACAATTACTTTGGTAGTTGTTATTGGATAGATCTAAGGACCCGACGAAGGAGTTTATTGGGATAAACGGAAGAGCCTTTTTGTCGAACTCATATCACTTGGTTGAAAAAAGTTGTTACCGAACAGATTTTTTGTTCCTTTACTGTTTGGAATACGAACCAAATGAATTGTTCCAAGTACGTGACTTATTACAAGTTGGAGGCGTGGGAATATAGACGGAACTAGGTGAACTATAGGTTTAGTTGCTTGGTCTCAACTATACAAAGTTGGTTTGATTTTGTATAGCGGCTTAATCCTGAGAGTATTCAATTCTGGACAAGGTCCCGAGGTTTTTCTGCATTTGCGGTTTCCTCGTTAACAAAATCTTGCTGTGTCATTTACTTTTATTTTCCGCAATTATAATTGTTGTTATTATAATTTAAAGTAAATTACAGAAATGTTAATTCCTATTTACTTGATAGCAATCATATTGTGTTTGGTTAAGTCCGAACTTATTATCAAGTAAACATACTTCGTTGTTGTATTGTCTCGATGTATTATCCATAGACGATCACACGAAGTGTGAACCGATTAGTTGTATTGTCTCGGCTCGGTCTATAGACAATCACTTTCGGCGAAAGGACTTATAGGTGGAAAAGTTTTAGATTGAGGTATATTTGATTACCCTCGTCTTTTCAAATACTATGTTTCTGTATAAAAACCATTGAGTAAAGTGATTTATCTATCTAAAAAGTATCTACTTGAAGTACGAAGAATTCAAGACGATGTTGAAGAACCAAGGAAACAAGAATGATGGATTTTGAGCTGAAAGATCATTTTATTATGAATTCATATGTATTGAATAGTTTTTATCACTAAAATTGACAAAGGGGAGATTGTTAGAGCACTGCTCGGTCGAACTCACAAGTTTTGATATCTCAAGCTTGTTGTCAGTGTTAGTTGATCAAAATTATATCTTGATTTCTAGTCTGCTACAGTCAAGTTTCAGACTAGGTATATAAGTTGGTAGTTGAGTATCAGACATCACTCAATAACCCTCGAAGACTGAAGATCGACGGAGACAGTTGGAGAACTTCATTAATACAAGAGGTATGTGAAGACTGAACCATTCTATGTATGCACATGTGTTACTAATTTATCTTTATGAGGCCATGTCGCATGACTTTTGAAAAGACGAGGGTACCCAAATATAACACAATCTTAAACTTTTCCACATGTAAGTCCTCTTACCGAAAGTGATTATCTATGGACTGAGTCGAGACAATACAACGAATCGGTATTCACACTTTGTGTGATCGTCTATGGATACGAGATCGAGACAATACAACAATCAAAGTGTGATTACTTGATAATAGGTTCTGACTTAACCAAACTCTATAGGATCACTATCAAGTAATACGGAGTTAACGTTTGTGTAATTTACTTTAAATTATAATAACAACAATTATAGTTGCGGAAAAAAAAAGTAAATAACACAGCAAGATTTTGTTAACGAGGAAACCACAAATGCAGAAAAACTCAGGGACCTAGTCAAGAATTGAGTACTCTCAGAATTAAGCCGCTATACAAAATCACACCAACTTCGTATAGTTGAGACCAAGCAACTAAACCTATAGTTCACCTAGTTTCTTCAGTATCCCTGCGCTTCCGACATTCAATAAGTGCATGCAATGGAACAATTCCTCGGGTTTGTATTCCAAACAGTAAAGGAACAACAAATCTGTTCGGTAACAACTCTATTCAATCTCAGTGATATGAGTTAGACAAAGGTTCTCCTGTTTAATCAAATAAACTCTTTTGTCGGGTTCTAGATCAATCTAATTAACAACTACCAAAGTAATTGTGTTTAGACTATGCAATCAATAATAGGATCTACCAAGATATTAAATACTGATGCCGATCTACGCAACTAATCAATCCAATCTATCAAAGATAAACCGATTATATTTGGATCCCAGACGATCAAGTTTTGTGCACACCAAAGATTATGAACCCAAATAAGAAATCTTCTTCGTCTTCAAATCTTCTTAAATCTTCAATAAACACATGCACACCACAACTTGAATCTCTTGTGATCAATCACGCACAGAACAGAGTCTGTTAACAATGGATTATCACAAGATGTCTTTAGATCTACAAACAGTTCTAAAGATCCCGTCGACACTGCGATCTAGTTTGAGTGAATCTTATATCAGAAGAGAAGATTCTCAAAAATAAACAAACTAGGTGCAATCAAAGTTCAACAACCGTTAGTCAATCAAATCAAATCGAAAACTAATAATACCGCAATTATCTAGTTTCCCACCAATGGTACTCGTAGAACTTCTTGATCCCACGGAAGTCTTTAAACGAGCGGTCGTAAGAGATTTCTCCTAATTAGGGTACTTTCCTCTCCGAATAGACGGCTCCACCAGTAACAACACAACAAGGTAGTTTTGCTGGCTCTAAGGATAGTTTTCTCGAAATGCAAACTTGGATATTTATAGACCAAGGAAGTTTGGACACCAAGGAATTTCCAAAATCGAATATTCTCAAGATATGCAATATATTTCCAAATTGGTATTCATAATTCCTAGAAATACTCAGTCAAAAAATAACTGAAATCCTACTATAAAATCTCCAATTAATAAATGCACATTACCAATTTTTATTTTCCAGAGATATGCATTTTAATTGCTGGTAATTAAAAGCATATAAAATTAACAACCTTAATTAAAAGATTCTCAACTTATTTCGGTCCGGGATCTCCTTGAGTTATTAAGGAATATCTTTTAACAATAAAATATAAGAGTTACTGAACATGTTCAAAGTATGTCGACATCTTATTTCTTTGTAAATCCTTTTTTATATTTACAATCTTGGAACCGATTATACCACACTTCCAAACAAGTTTAGAACTGGTTCATCTGATTTCCAAGAACTATGTGATTGATCAAATATCAATACACTAATCATGGGTTTACGGTTCTACCAAACACAAGGATCGGTTCTACCTTCATATGGTTACTGGGACCGGTTATATAAGTTACCAGTATCGGTTACATCAATTACCAGGACCGGTTACCATATTCTCATGGTATTACTTGTGATCGGTCACGCCAGTTACCAGGATCGGTTACACCAATTACCAGGAACGATTACACCAATTACAAGGTTCGATTGGAACTCTTTTGTGATCGGTCACACCAATTACTAGGATCGGTTACACCAATTACAAATATCGATCATGCCATCTTAGGTGATTACTTAGGATCAGTTACACTAATAAAAGTCATACCAATACATAAGTCAGGCATTGTGACTAGTTTTACCAAGATACATAATAAATACCAATAAGCCTAGCGATTTCCCTTTCGATTCATAAAACAAGTTCATGAATATACTTCCTTTAAACGAGTGTAAACATTGTTTCCTAGGACGAAATCTTCACCTATACCCATACACATAATCACAATAGCATTCATACGATTATGTCGATGTCTTATATACGAAGTTCAAAAGATAAGCGTTATACTTCGTATTCTAATTCCTTAACACTGTGTCTACTAGAGTATAATCATTCACATCTTCACAGTTATGTTTTCAATATAGTACGACTTGAAAGATACGTTGGGAATGAAATAGTTCAAGTCAAAATATTACTAACCTCAAGAGGAAGGATGATGTCGTCGATGTAGCTTGTTACTTCTTCACATTCTTCAAGTATTCGAGTAATACTTGTATGCCTCATTATCCTAATCTTTCTAGCATAACCTATACGAAGTTGTCTCTAGTATATAGTCAAACGACTCTTAAATTGAGTTTTGATTCACTAAAATATGACAACCAAACTTGACATACCAACACTTGGTGGGTTTAGCCGAGCTATGCTCTAACAATCTCCCCATTTTTCAAATTTTAGTGACAAAACTCTTAAAATCATATGGGTAAAAAAATTACGAAAATTCATTATACATACGCTTGATTCCAAGTTTCAACGAAACAATACCTTGTATATATTCAATCCATAAATGCCGCTGAAGACATTTAAATAACAAAGTTAATACTCCCCCTAAAGGTAAGATAGGCACATCTTTGTTATTTCTCTTTTGTAGTCCAAATAACTACAATCATCATATGATATGTTTCTCCCCCTTAGTCAATGCTTTACTCTTTCGTTAGATATAACGTTTAAGCACAATTGTCCTTTCCTTAGTGATTACAAATCACTTGTTTACTCCATATATTTCTCCCCCTTTTTGTCACAAAATGACAAAGGTACGAGCAAATACCAAAACTGAAAGGATCTTACAATCTAAAAGAATTGTACAACCTATAAGAGTTAAGCACGAAGGTTTCACATACCATTTTAGACAACCAATACCAAAATCGAAACTACAAGTAATTTGGTTTTAATATGTTATCAAGGAAATAATTGCCCGAAGCAATTTTCCCTAATAGTTTAACAAATTGACAGAGAAACTTAGTTCCCTTGCTAAACCGATTGCATATATACAATAGCTTATTTCGATAAGACCAAAATAAAGAACAAAATTAACTTTATTTTTATCATCGGGCACTAATAACTTAGACCTTTTTCTTTAGACAAGAAAAATACTAGGTTAGTTAACTAATATTTCTTGTCAAGGCATTCGATTGGACTTGAATACATACAAACCAAATAAATTGACTTGCACAATTATTTCTCTTAACCGGAAGCAATTAAAATAAACATAGACATTAAAGCACCCTAATTGCACCGAAATTTCGTTAAGTCTAAAACAATCGATACCAAACAATAAAGAAAGATATCAAACCAGTTTTTCTTAATCGGAAACAATTAAATCACACACACACATACATCCATACACACATAATGGAATAAACATCAATTTTACCGAATTTTGTTAAGCAAAAGCAAAATATATATGCAATAAACTCAAGCTTTTCGTAAACAGGAAAACGATTAACTAACAAACTCGTTACCTCAAATTCCGCATCCTCTTCTCCCCAGAAATATATATCATTAAGCGCAAGTTCAAGTTAGAACTCTCCCCATTGTGTTGTCATCCTCTCGCAAGAACAAAAGAACAACAACAAAAGCAACCTTTATCAGAGAAAGGTTGAATCGGTTTTAACTAATGCATAGCAAAGTTGAAAACCCCGAAACACATATGCTTTTATGCTAAACCAAAATCGATTCAACATATTGTGACTTTTTCATATATGAGTTTTGATCGGAACACCTTATGATCCTTTGATAAAGCCTACCAACATGGGCTAGAACTTAATCCCGCTAAATCAAAAAGCTACACAAACCCATAAGGGTTCACACATCATATGAGATCGAATATTAAGGTTATGAAAACCGAAATCAAACATCCCATAACACATAACAATAATATAAAGCATTCAAGCACATGCTATGTAATCGAAAAACTATCACATGAAAAATTATAAAATAATAATTTTATTCATAGATAATAGATAGTTTTATTCAGCAATAGACCTTACGCAATAATTGAAAGAAATCAAGAACTGATGTTTATTTTGTTTGGATTAAGTATTACAGCAAATAACTTAATCTCTAGTGGTGATCTTATTGTTCATTGAAGTTTCTTCAGAGCATTGATTCTTGAGTCTTCTGTTTTATTTCAGGAGGTTGAGTCTTTGTTTCAAAAGATTCACTTCCACAATCAACTTCAAAAGTTTTGACTCAAGCCACTTCTGAGAGCTTTTCAGAAGCTTCCAATTGTTCTCGAGCAATCTCAAAATCTCTAATTAAATAGAACATGAGATCAAGTGATACGTGATTCTTCTTATGTTCCCTTGAGTAGTAGCACTTAATCTCAGTGGGAGGACATGTTTCAAGCTTCTGTAACTGTGAATTGATATCAATAGTATCTTCACCCATATTTAATCGTAGACAAACAAGAAGGGAACAATCGGTTCTTAAGATGTTTTATGTATCTAATCGAACTTAGTTTCCAAGTTTTGAGACACCTAATCAAGGTATTTTTATTTGATAAAAATCGTGAAGTTATACACTTTTGGAAATAACAGAGGCGGTTTTCCGAAACAGTATGATTAAGAGGGTCTGAAAATATTTACCCAATTTTTGTCATGAATTTTCCTAAGATCGAAAGTATTCTTCTAAAAATAGAAAAGAGTATTCCGAAACTAGAAAAATACTTTAGATGTTCATGATATAGATAGATAGAGTACAAAAATATACTTTTCTCATATTCCAGTGTTCTTTTAAGATTTTCCCATTTATTTAAATCGAGCACTATATGGGAAAATACGATCAACAAACTTAATTGTTGAAGTGAGCACTTGATTGCTCGTCTTTATTTTTGGAACATGATCTGTCATGATATTTTTGAACATCTTTATTTCTGAAACTATTCCAAGAATAGTCTTTTTCCATTAAGTCACAACTCAACAGAAGGATCATAAGTGTGACAAGAATTGTTTTAAGCCATGAATTGAGTAGAGCTCTTATATCATCCCAAAAAATTCTTGGAATATGACATCATCTTTTGATGAGATTGTTTCCTTGATTCTTATTTAGACAGTTGATCAACAGCAAAACAATATGATTTGAAATCATTTGTTTGAGTACATTTCTGCTGAACGTTGCCATAGTCAGTAGGAAAATCCTTGTCAAACGTTGACCAGATATCATCTGTCAGATTATTCCTTAAAACAAATCTCTCTTGATTCTTTCAAGTGATTATACTATTGGAATCAGGATGTCGTTTATTAGCTAAGAGATTCCAGGAATTACATATCCTTTTCTTAACTAATAGATTTTTTCTGGTTTGATCATTGTCAAATCCTTCAGATTCAGTTTCAAGAGAAAATGGAGCACTATTTTCATCTTGATATAGACTAGATGTGATAATCATCATATCATGAGGTTCATGAACTTCAAGAGTTTCTTGAGAGACAACTTCTTCATGCAACCTGATTTTTATTAGAGATTCTCTGATGATTCTCTCGACAGATGGATAATAAATATTATCCTTTAGATTATATTTTTCAGCAAGCTTTATGAAAAATTTAATCTCATCACTGTCATCTGAGTCTGACCTGTTTGACCCAAGTATTTTTCTTATTAACCCATCATGATTAATATTCCCTGAGTTGTGTCTAAACAAAGAACTAACAGAGATGAGTTGTTTACCAAAACAAATAGCCTTTCTGAAGTATATCATCTTCTTGCTCTACGTTAACTGAATCATCCATTAGATTCAATTCTGGTAGAGCATAGCTCGGTTGAACCCACCAAGCGTTGGTATGTCAAGTTTGGTTGGCATATTTTAGTGAACCAAAACTCATTTAAAGAGTCGCTTGATTATGTACTAGAGTTAAGTTCGTATAGGTTAGCTTGAAAGTATTAGGATATGAGACATTACAAGTATTACATGAAGACTTGAAGAAGTGAAAAAGTAAGGAGATACAACGACAACATCATCCTTCCACTTGAGGTTAGTGATATTTGACTTGAAATGTTTCATTCCCTAACTGTCTTTCAAGTCGTGCATATTGATAACATAACTGCGAAGCATGAATGATTATACTCTAGTTAGACGTAGTATTAAGGAATACAATACGAAGTATAACGCTTATCTTTTGAACTTCGTATATAAGACATCGACATAGTCGTCTGAATGTTATTGTGATTATGTATGGGTATGAGGTGAATATTTCATCGTAGGAAACAATGTTTTACATTCGTTTAAAGGAAGTAAATTCATGAACTTGTTTCGTGAATCGAAAGGGAAATCGCTAGGCTTATTGGTATTTTTATTCATTGCATATCTTTTGAACTACCAATATGTGTGATTAGTATTAACCGCTCATGACTTTTTTATGTTCTTGGTAAAACTATTCACAAGGCCTGACTTTTGTATTGGTATGACTTTTATTAGTGAAACCGATCTTAAGTAATCACCTGAGATGGTACGATCGATTTGCTGTAATTAGTATGACCAACTCTAGGAAAAGGGGAACCGATCCTAGTAAGAGGTGTAACCGATCACAAGAGGGGAATCGATCCTTTTATGAGGTGCAACAAGTTTCTAGATATTGGGAACCGATCCTATGAACATGTGCAACACGTTTTTAGATATTGGGAACCGATCCTATGGACATACATAACAAATACAAGTTAGATACCATATATATGTGGGAACCAATCCTAGTGTGACTAATTCCAGTTGTTTTCAAATTCTTATAGGCTGGATCTTTCCAAACACAGATTATTAGATCTTTTCGTGTTTGCCTGCTCTGATACCAATTGAAAAGACGAGGGTACCCAAATATACCACAATCTTAAACTTTTCCACTTATAAGTCCTCTTACCGAAAGTGATTGTCTATGGACTGAGTCGAGACAATACAACGAATCGGTATTCACACTTTGTGTGATCGTCTATGGATACGAGGTCGAGACAATACAACAATCAAAGTGTGATTACTTGATAATAGGTTCTGACTTAACCAAATTCTATAGGATCACTATCAAGTAATACGGAGTTAACGTTTGTGTAATTTACTTTATATTATGATAACAACAATTATAATTGCGGAAAACAAAAGTAAATGACACAACAAGATTTTGTTAACGAGGAAACTGCAAATGCAGAAAAACCCCGGGACCTAGTCCAAAATTGAATACTCTCAGAATTAAGCCGCTATACAAAATCACACCAACTTCGTATAGTTGAGACCAAGCAACTAAACCTATAGTTCACCTAGTTTCTTCAGTATCCCTGCGCTTCCGATATTGCACGCACTGGAACAATTCCTTTGGTTCGTATTGCAAACAGTAAAAGAACAACAAATCTGTTCGGTAACAACTCTATTCAATCTCAGTCATATGAGTTAGACAAAGGCTCTTCTGTTTAATCCAATAAACTCTTTTGTCGGGTTCTAGATCAATCTAATTAACAACTACCAAAATAATTGTGTTTAGACTATGCAATCAATAATAGGATCTACCAAGATACTAAATATTGATGCCGATCTACGCAACTAATCAATCCAATCTATCAAAGATAAACCGATTATATTTGGATCCCAGCCGATCAAGTTTTGTGCACACCAAATATTATGAACCCAAATAAGAAATCTTCTTCGTCTTCAAATCTTCTTAAATCTTCAATAAACACCTGCATACCACAACTTGAATCTCTTGCGACCAATAACGCATAGAACGGAGTCTGTTAACAATAGATTATCACAAGATGTCTTTAGATTTACAAACAACTCTAAAGATCCCGTCGACACTTCGATTTAGTTTGAGTGAATCTTATATCAGAAGAGTAGATTCTCAAGAATAAACAAACTAGGTGCAATCAAAGTTCAAAAACCGTTAGTCAATCAAATCAAATCGAAAACTTATAATACTGCAATTATTTAGTTTCCCACCAACGGTACACGTAGAGCTTATTGATTCCATGGAAATCTTTAAATGAGCGATCGTAAGAGATTTCGTCTAATTAGGGTAGTTTCCTCTCCGAATAGACGGCTCCACCAGTAACAACACAACAAGGTAGTTTTACTCGCTCTTAGGATGGTTTCTCGAAATGCAAACTTGGGTATTTATAGACCAAGGAAGTTTGGACACCAAGGAATTTACAAAACCGAATATTCTCAAGATATGCAATATATTTCCAAATCGGTTTTCATAATACCTAGAAATGCTCTGTCCAAAAATAACCGAAATCCTACTAGAAAATCTCCAATTAGTAAATTCACATTACCAATTTTTATTTTCCAGAGATATGCATTTTAATTGCTGGTAATTAAAAGCATATAAAATTAACAACCTTAATTAAAAGACTCTCAACTTATTTCGGTCCGAGATCTCCTTGAGTTGTTAAGGAATATCTTTGAACAATAAAAGATAAGAGTTACTGAACATGTTCAAAGTATGTCGACATCTTATTTCTTTGTAAATCCTTTTTCATATTTACAATCTTGGAACCGATTATACCACACTTCCAAACAAGTTTAGAACTGGTTCATCCGATTTCCAAGAACTATGTGATTGATCAAATATCAATACACTAATCATGGGTTACGGTTCTACCAAACACAAGGATCGGTTCTACCTTAATATGGTCACTGGGACCGGTTACATAAGTTACCAGGATCGATTACATCAATTACCAGGACCGGTTACCATATTCCCATGGTATTACTTGTGATCGGTCACACCAGTTACTAGGATCGGTTACACCAATTACCAGTTTCGGTTACACCAATTACCAGGACCGGTTACAACTCTTTTGTGATCGGTCACACCAATTACTAGAATCGGTTACACAAATTACAAATATTGATCATACCATCTTAGGTGATTACTTAGGATTGGTTACACTAATAAAAGTCATACCAATACATAAGTCAGGCATTGTGACTAGTTTTACCAAGATACATAATAAATTATGATCGATTGTACTAATCACACATATTGGTAATCCAAAGATATGCAATGAATAACAATACCAATAAGCCTAGCGATTTCACTTTCGATTCATAAAACAAGTTCATGAATGTACTTCCTTTAAACGAATATAAACATTGTTTCCTAGGACGAAATCTTCACCCATACACATACACATAATCACAATAGCATTCATACGATTATGTCGATGTTTTATATACGAAGTTCAAAAGATAAGCGTTATACTTCGTATTCTAATTACTTAACACTATGTTTACTAGAGTATAATTATTCACAGCTTCGGAGTTATTTTTTCAATATAACACGACTTGAAAGATACGTTGGGAATGAAACAGTTCAAGTCAAAATATTACTAACCTCAAGAGGAAGGATGATGTCCTCGATGTAGCTTGTTACTTCTTCACATTCTTCAAGTCTCCGAGTAATACTTGTATGTCTCATTATCCTAATCTTTCTATCCTAACCTATACGAAGTTGTCTCTAGTATATAATCAAGCGACTCTTAAATTGAGTTTTGATTCACTAAAATATGACAACCAAACTTGACATACGAACGCTTGGTGGGTTCAACCGAGCTATGCTCTAACAACTTTTAGTAGATTTAATATTGCAAAGAAAAAACTTTGAGTCAAGTTTGGCTTGTTAGATATCTCGAAATATGATTCAAGCAATGGATGTTCATTATTCCTTATCAATCTTAGTTTGAAACAGTTTATTATTAAAGAACTATTTTTGTGTCATATGGTATTTGAGAATTTCCCAAGCAATGATATTTATATCTATGGCATTGGGAATGTTTCAAACATCAAAATAAAGTGCTTCACAACTACTGTAATTTTGACTCAGGGTAAGTTCGCGAACGACTTCGCAAACCATGGATATCTGATGTTCGAAATATAGGATGGTCGGCTAACCAGTTCACAAACCATAAAATTCATAATGGGACAGTTCACGAACCCATATCCCAAACTGTGGTGATCTGAAATTGTGAAATAGTAAATGGTTCACGAACTGCAGAGTCTGAATTCGGGAATGGCATGACGATTCATGAACCGTAGCCACGAACTGGATAACGGACACGAACCATTTCACAAACTGTCCTAGTGAATATTAACATATGCTCAAAGATAATTTTTATAAACTTTTTTAGCATTGTTATGACTCTCATAAACACCTCTAAGACATCATTGATCATTAAAACACCTTGTGTATGTGTATCATGGTCTAAGTCTTAATTGTTTAAATGAACAAAATACTGCTTGCTTCTAAAGGCATATTTTCCAAGAACAATTATCATGCACGGTTCCAGAACCCGGACCATAATGTACATTCTTCTATGTGATTTAAAGGCAAGTTTCTCATATGCTTACTTGAAATCCTAATTAGAGTTTCATCTAAACAGATAAAGTGTTTGCTTGAATCTCAAGTTATCTTACTGTCATGTACCTATTGGGCTTGTCTATGTGCTCATTTGGGTTCTTAAATATCTTTTTGTTTTATTTTTGATAAATTTAGGGTGAATATCCAAATAATGAGTTTAAGGTAGTTTTCTTGTTTTCTGCATCCAACGGTTAGTTCTTTCGGTGGTTGATTGTTAGTTATTAGTTCTATTAAAGGCAAATGATTTCCAAAGATAATGTAATAAGTATTCAGTTATCAATATAATTCAGGTTCGTTCTTATTATGAAGAGAAGGTATTGTTAGAATTTTTTATTCTTCTTGTAATTGTACATCAGGTAAGTTATAACTGGGTATCAGATTCCTTTACTTGGGACCTGAATCGTTCCGGGTGTAGGAGATCAACCTATAACAATAAAGGTTGTTGCTTCTTAGCAATAGATTCATCTAGATCGATTAATCCGTGTTGAAACAAATCTAGCAGATGCTGCATGTTCTAGGAAGACTTTTGATCTATTTGTTGAGACTCAATTTGTATTTGTAGCTCAACATTTGGCAGCTATGACTTTGTTTTTGGGTATGGATCTGCAAGACAATGGTGCATCTCCTTCTCTTGATCGACCTCCAGATCCAAATCAGTCTGCTCATTCTAATCCCAATCAGATTCACCATTTCACTCGTCGTACTTCAGGTGACACTTCTAGAAATTATAAAATTGATTTTCCTCGTTTTGATGGTACTAATCCTCGTGGTTGAATTTGTAAATGTCAATGTTACTTTCAATTGAAGAACGCGGATACTAAGAATCGGGTAGATCTTGTTTCTAATCATTTTGATGGTAAAGCAGATTTGTGGTTTCTGGATTATCAAGATGGTAAGCACTTTATTGACTGGAATACTTTTGTTCTTGATGTTTGTTGTCGATTTGAGGATGTTGCTTTTGATAATTATGTGGGTAGTTTCAATAAACTATCTCAAACCACAACTGTAGAGGATATTTTGAACGTTATGAGTTATTGAAAGATTGTATCAAAGTTAAAAATAAATCCATATCAGAGGAGTATTTCACCTTAAGTTTTATCACAGTTTGAAGGATGAAACTCGTAACTTCGTTCAAATGTTTAAACCGTTGTCTGATACTTACTCAATATTCCCCTTCTAGTTCTTCTTCTCTAACCATCCTTACTACCACTCACTTTTATTCTTAAACCATCTTTTTCTACTAATAAGTCGTCCATTACTCACCGTCCTGCACCTACTAAATTTGAACCACCGACTCCACCCATTTGGAAAATTAATCTTGCTAAAATGACAATTCCAAAAGACAAAATATTATGTTATTATTATGATAAGTTCTATCGGTCGTGTCATATATGCAAGACACAATAATTATTCATGTTGGTAGCTACTTCCAAGGAAGATACTTCTATTTATATTGAGGATACTAGTAATGATACAACTTCTCCTTCTTCTCCAAAAGATTCACATATGAAAATTTCATTACACGTATTAACTGGGCATGTGGCTCAAGACACTATCAGGATACAAGGACAGCTAAACAAACAGAATATCATAGTGCTGGTAGACACTGACATTACTCATAGTTTCCTAGATACTCAGTTAGCTGATAAGTTACAGCTGCACAGTGAACCAACTGGATATATGTTGGTCATTGTGGCTAATGGAGACATTACAATCAGTAAATGTATGTACCCTAATCTCTTGTGGTCCATGCGAGGTCATCAGTTTTGTGGAGATTTAAGGGTCTTTTCACTAGGTGGTTGTGACATGGTCATGGGTGTGGATTGGTTAAAGGAGATAGGAGAGGTCACATTTAATTTGTCCCAATTAAAGTTATCTTTTGTGCTGGGATAACCAATTTCCTTACAAGGGAGTTCATCTATTTGTCCTTGAGTATATTAAGTGGTACTCCATTTAGGAAATTTATTAGGGTTATTTAGTGTTTGATACTTAGGTTTTGTCCAGTTTTAGTATTTGGTCTAACTTTTGTCCAAGTTAGGGTTTGGTACTTGGACTTGACGCTGACCCGCGCTGACCCAGTTAAATCTTGTCTTTTATTTGGTAACTATTAAAATAATTAAATAAAATCTAATAAATAAACAAGTTTACCGTCGTACCCTCACTATATTACCATTTACATAATATCTTTTTGCTACACGCCGTCCCTCACATATTTCTCTTTGTTCTGCATAACACTAAAAAGCATATAGCCGCGAACACACTATTTATCCCCACAAACATATTTTTTTCATTTTCAATTCGAGAAATCAACCCTAGAAATCCAATAATATAATCTCTTTCTAATTAATTCAAACCCAATTGCCTCAATCATCATCAACCGCCACTACGACGACTAATTCATCATTATCCAGATGAAGAATTAATTGATTAGCTTTTCAAGATCAAATGAGATAAGAAATTAATTGGGATGATAATGGCAGTTGTTTTTCACAAACCCGGATAATGATGACGAAGAAAAATGGTTATCGTTGGCTGATCCATCCTTTAATTTTGTTTATGGGTTTATTGATTTTTCCCTCGAATTGAAAATTAAGGCTTGATCTAGGTTTAGGTTTATTGATTTTTTTCCCCAATTGAAAATGGAACTTGTGATTTTAATACTGAATTTTTTTATTTATTTATTGTATAGGTAGTCACGTGCATGTATGATCTTAAATGATCCTGAATTATAAATTTCTCCTGAAAATTCTTAGAATTGGCTCATCTCCAAAATCACTTCTTGATTATCATTCGCATTATTACTTGCAATATTATCAAAAAAACCTCTTTTTTTCCCTTTTTTTTTTGAACACCAGCAACAATCATACGATTTAATGTCTTCATACTACTACTTAAAGGTAATGTCTTCAATATAATACTTTCTCTTAACGTTTTTTCTCTCTGATTTTTTTAATGTTTATGGTTCATACTTTCAGTTGATGTATTCAAGTTGCTAGTTTGTTGGGGACTATTTATGGGTTTAACGATAAAGGGTTGATAAAGTTTAAAGCATATAGAAGGGAATCAAGAGTTTTTATGGGATGTGTGGCTGTAAAGTTTAAAAATTATGGAGATAAAAGAAACTGGCGGTGGTGACTGTGATAGGAACGGCGAAAAAAAAAAACGAAGGTGAAGAATAATCAGGAAAAATGTAACAATTTTCTACTTTTTCCAAACTTACTACTCCTTTTGGTCAATATTAACAAAGTGAAGGATACAATAGTAAATTCAATTCAAAATTATTTTTTAAAAATTATTAATAATTAAGTAACAAAAAACAAATACAACACAGTCAATCAGGTAAACGTCAAATCCAAACCCTAACTTGGAAAAAAGTTAGACCAAACACTAAAATCGGACAAAACCGTATCAAACACCAAATAACCCAATTTATTAAAAGTAAAGCCCCACAATTATTCGCCAATTATTTTCTTTGACTGATGTACCCCTTTCACCAGTACCTACTGCCATTACTTATCTTCTAATAACTTTTGCAGATGTTTTTTCTGAACCTATTTCTTTACCTCCTCCTAGAGTTTTAGATCATAAAATTCCGTTGAAGCCCAATTCAGAACTGGTGAGTGCCAAATATTGTATATTTCTACACCTTTTTTTATTGGCAGTTAACTCATCTTTTGCGCTTTAAAATCTTATATCATCCCAAATTTTGTATTTTCATTGTTTTCAAGAATAAATACCTGTACTAATTAATTTTGTGTTTTTAGGTACTAAATAAAGCTTGGATGAACAGAGAAGCCAAAAGAGCAGAGAATTTGTGGCAACGAAAGAGAGGCAACAAATATTTCCGCTAGAAGGCAGTGAAGAATATTGTTTGCACCTCATCCGCAAGTGAAGAACGTTGCTTTCACGTCTCACAGCGAGAAGTGGGCTTGAGATATTAGCCTTGAAGAAGACTTGGGCTTAGAAGAAGACCTTCCAAGAGATAAAACCCAAGGTCCAAGACCCAAACCCGCCACCATGTCTTGAACCGTTAGATTCGATACAGATGCTCAGCATCCAAGGCATCTTCACAACTGTGCATCAATGTTTGATACTTCCGCCTCACACCCGAGCATCTTCTATCCTTCCCCTATTCGAGCAGAGCCAAACACCACCTTCTCTTCGTACTCATTTTCCCCAGCTCTGTAAAAACAATCAGTTCTCTTCCTCCATCAATCACTTTCATTTCCGACCACAGCCAACCTATGCAATCAATCAACCTCCTAGCCTCTTTCTATCTCCATCATAGCTTCTACCCCACAACAGTAACCCTAGAAGCTAAGGTTGAGAAAGATAAGGTTAGGGTTATCTTCACGACTGTAGAACATCACATCAAGGACTTACAGAGTTGAAATTGCAGAAGGGGTTTGTCGGGAAAACGCGTTCTAAGTGAGATGTTGCTTTTTAATTATCAAATTCTAGTAATTGAGAAGAATTTGGTGTATAAATAGGAGCTACTGGTGTTTAACAAATCATCCAATCTTAGTTGGAACAACTAGTTATCTTAATACAATTCTGTTTTAACCATCTTTAGTATGTTCTAATTTCATTTGCTAGGGTTTAGATGAAACCCTTGATCATATTCTAGGTTATTCAATTTCCAATTATTGCTCTTGTCGTGCTTCATTGCTTCAGGAAAGATAGTTAGCTAATGGATCAAAGTAGCCTGTGATTAGTTGTACTATAAGAAGACATCTAATACTAGGGGTGAGTTAGTGAAGTTGGTTGATAAATCATCCATCTGAGACCTTCAAGGAAAGGGACAAGAATATAACTTGGATTTGTATTGCTTTAGTATAGGCTTAGGAGGTGGATTCAATCACCCTAGTACTCCTCACCTAGCTGTTACAATCGTTCCACTACTTCTTTACTTTACAATCTGTTTTGTTGTTTGTTCTCTGTCAATCATCCTTGTCGTATCGACACCCAAACAATCATCTTGTCACTGCCTGTTTATAATCAGTTTAGTAAAACTTTGAAATCAATTCTACACCCACGTTGTCTCTGTGGGATCGACTTGTATTTTCCCTATCTGCAATAGACGATGTGCATTTGCAGTTTGACATAGTCGTATACTTGTTTACATTCCTACCAAGTTTTTGGCGCCGCTGTCGGGGACTCGGTGGCGGTGTAGCTGATCTAAAGGTTCCACTTTACTGTTTTTTAGTATTATTGTTTGTATATAGCTGTTAGTAGACTGCATCTTGTTGTTAGTATTAGTTGTAGTTCAACCATTCTGCATCTTCCATTCCTTTTCTTTTTGTTTACTTGCATTTTGTTTTAAGTTCACTCTCATACCAGCATCATATTCTTGTAATTTGTATTAGCATATTAGGTTTTCTGTTGATTTTCAATTTGTATTCGACTCTCATTGTCTCTACTTCATTTAGTTGTAGCTGTAGCTTAGTTCTGTAGTATATTAGCTGTAGTAACTGTAGTTTTTATCATTCCATTGTCATTCGCATAACTGCATCTGTAATCTGTAGATGTACTTGTTTAAATTTTAGTCATTGGTATAACTTAGCATAGTACATCTGTTATATATTTTGCATTTTGTTCTCTTTAAAGCTGCTTGTCAATTCATCTGTAGTTGTGTCACATCTCTGTAATATAATATGTTTGTTTATAGTCGGCACCCTATGTTAGTTTTAGCTAATAATCTTAATCTACAGCTTTATAGTCCTGGCAGTAGCTTGATAGCAGCATTGTCCTGTATCAGTCCATACCTGTCTTGAGTCAGTTCATTCTATAGTTAGTTCTTAATTCTTTTAGTTTATAAATCATTACAATCTCTATCTTATTTGTTAATTTTAACTTTCTCAAGCACACTACCATCTGTTGATATCTTGCATCTATAAATCTGTGAATCTTTCGAAGTTTCTTTCTTTTTACCTTTGATAGTATCATCTCAGTAGTGTAATCCATCTTGTATATCTTGCATCTTGTTCTATTTCAAGCTTTCTGATACTATCATTTGTAACTATAACTGTAATTTTAAAATTTCAATCTCTCTCATAAACTGCATCTCATCATATTAGTCAGTAACGTTACGTTTCATTATGTAGTAATCATAAACTATTCTCTCATAACAGCATCATTTAGCTGTACTTTACATTCAGTTACCATTTACATAATCCTGCAAATGTATAAAGTAGTTCATTGTCACTATCACCCTGTATAATTTTCCATCCCATCATTCTGCATAGCATCTCTAGTCTGTTTACTTTCGCATGTCCACAATTTTTGTTTCATTCTGTCCTGTTCAAAGTTTTCAACTGGACAAAGCTCAGTTCTCAGTTAATACTTCAATATAGTTCACATCATCTGCCCTGCAACTTTAAGTTGTTAACCATCAGTGATAAACAACTACTTTTTGCATCTCTCTGCCTTTCCTGTACAATTATGGGAACTGATAACTTCTTTTGAGTAAACCAGGTACCTGTGAAGCTGTTGTAAAAGCCAAAGAAAAGAAGGATAAGGAGCAGCACAAATTTGTGGAAGTGCCTAAACCCGGTTTATACCGGAGGTATCGTTTTCGAAATCCCCTAACTGTCATGACTATGTGAATGCTATTTTGGCCTGCTAAAACTGGTTTTGCTTTGCATAGCCCTGTCAAAATCCCTGCAACACCTTTTTGTGCACGAACCTGTGGTGTTTGAGTAACGTATTTGCTAGCTGAAATTTGTTATTTCTGCGAGCATATCTCAATCACTAAAAATCTTTGTATCTGTCTGCACATGAGTGTGAATCTCTGAGTCTTTTAAGCATCATATGTGACCTGAATTTGACACCTGCTTGTTATTTCACTTTTGATCTCTTAATCTCGACAGAACCTGAAACTGACTGTCATTTTCATAAGCATTGATATGTGATATTTGAGTAGCATGTTGATTTGCTGAATCGGTTGAGTCCCGTGTGTTATCTATACGTAGGAATTACTGTTTAATCCAGTTTTTCATGACCCAGTTAATGGCTAGTCCGCCCGTGAAAAACATGTTTTTGGACTAGATTACTTACTCGCTAGTCCAAAAACTTTGTGGAGATTATAAAGTGTGTTTTCTAAATGCCTAAGACACCCTTCCAGATCTAATTAGTATCAACACATGTAAATGTTACTAGTAGTATGTTACTACATACTAGTAGTATCAATATGGTGATACTACATATTAATATGTACTATACTAGTAGTAACAAAAATATGTTACTAGTAAATTAGGTAACTACTTTACTAGTAGTAACTAGTATACTAGTAGTAACTAGTAGTAATATGTAGTATCAATATGTAGTAACTAGTAGTAATATGTAGTAACTAGTACACTAGTATACTACTAGTAATAACTAGTAGTAATATGTAGTAGTAATATGTAGTAGTAATATGTAGTATCAATATGTAGTAACTAGTATACTAGTAACTAGTAGTATACTAGTAGTAACTAGTAGTAATATGTAGTATCAATATGTAGTAACTAGTATGTAGTAACTAGTAGTAATATGTAGTATCAATATGTAGTAACTAGTACTTTACTAGTAGTAACATATGTAGTATAACATAACAATATTAATACGTAGTATCAATACATAACATAACAGTATTGATATGTAGCATCAATACATAACATAACAATATTTATTTATATGCAGTACATAACATATTAATACTACATATATGTTGACACTACATATTGATATGTAGTATCAATATATAACATAACAATATTTATTTATATGTAGTAATAACATATTGATACTACATATCAATATGTAGTATCAATACATACTACTAGTAACATATGTAGTATGTAGTAATATATGTAGTAACATACATAGTGTTATATGTTAGGGTTAGTAGAGTAATTTTATTCTTTTTCAAAACTTTTTTGGACTAACAAGTAAATATATTTTCCCGCTGGACTAGCCATTAACCCGGGTCGGGTTTAGTGGACTAAACAACAAAGTTCTCTATCTATATTCATAAACATACTGATTCTGCATCATTTCTGAAACACTATGTGTCTATATGTATGCATCACTGAATACGTTTGTCCTTCCCCTTAGCTTTACCTCACTGATTTTCGCATTGCTGCTTGTCTG